>NW_028255194.1:0-26135 GCF_964263255.1 Lissotriton vulgaris
GGACCATTTTCCACATTTCTGAAGCATGACGTAATGGGGGGGTGTTATCTCTTTTGTCGAAAATCAGCCGTTTTTGCTCGAACATTAAATGCCTCCAAATGGTATTTAATTAACTTCCCGAGCCCCTGGAAGCATGAAAATCACTTTAAACATGCTAATTTTAGCTCTAACACTGATGATCCACCTACAAATGTGAACTGACGTTCAAAAATAAAACATTTGAAAACGGACCATTTTCCACATTTCTGAAGCATGACGTAATGGGGGGGTGTTATCTCTTTTGTCGAAAATCAGCCGTTTTTGCTCGAACATTAAATGCCTCCAAATGGTATTTAATTAACTTCCCGAGCCCCTGGAAGCATGAAAATCACTTTAAACATGCTAATTTTAGCTCTAACACTGATGATCCACCTACAAATGTGAACTGACGTTCAAAAATAAAACATTTGAAAACGGACCATTTTCCACATTTCTGAAGCATGACGTAATGGGGGGGTGTTATCTCTTTTGTCGAAAATCAGCCGTTTTTGCTCGAACATTAAATGCCTCCAAATGGTATTTAATTAACTTCCCGGGTGAAGAAACCCTTTTTGAGAACTCAGAGTGAGTAAATTGGCCATTTTCATGCACTTTTAACCATTCCATAAATCTTGTGTTTTGGGCCCTGGAAGCATGAAAATCACTTTAAACATGCTAATTTTAGCTCTAACACTGATGATCCACCTACAAATGTGAACTGACGTTCAAAAATAAAACATTTGAAAACGGACCATTTTCCACATTTCTGAAGCATGACGTAATGGGGGGGTGTTATCTCTTTTGTCGAAAATCAGCCGTTTTTGCTCGAACATTAAATGCCTCCAAATGGTATTTAATTAACTTCCCGGGGTGAAGAAACCCTTTTTGAGAACTCAGAGTGAGTAAATTGGCCATTTTCATGCACTTTTAACCATTCCATAAATCTTGTGTTTTGGGCCCCTGGAAGCATGAAAATCACTTTAAACATGCCAATTTTAGCTCTAACACTGATGATCCACCTACAAATGTGAACTGACGTTCAAAAATAAAACATTTGAAAACGGACCATTTTCCACATTTCTGAAGCATGACGTAATGGGGGGGTGTTATCTCTTTTGTCGAAAATCAGCCGTTTTTGCTCGAACATTAAATGCCTCCAAATGGTATTTAATTAACTTCCCGAGCCCCCTGGAAGCATGAAAATCACTTTAAACATGCTAATTTTAGCTCTAACACTGATGATCCACCTACAAATGTGAACTGACGTTCAAAAATAAAACATTTGAAAACGGACCATTTTCCACATTTCTGAAGCATGACGTAATGGGGGGGTGTTATCTCTTTTGTCGAAAATCAGCCGTTTTTGCTCGAACATTAAATGCCTCCAAATGGTATTTAATTAACTTCCCGGGTGAAGAACCCTTTTGAGAACTCAGAGTGAGTAAATTGGCCATTTTCATGCACTTTTAACCATTCCATAAATCTTGTGTTTTGGGCCCCTGGAAGCATGAAAATCACTTTAAACATGCTAATTTTAGCTCTAACACTGATGATCCACCTACAAATGTGAACTGACGTTCAAAAATAAAACATTTGAAAACGGACCATTTTCCACATTTCTGAAGCATGACGTAATGGGGGGGTGTTATCTCTTTTGTCGAAAATCAGCCGTTTTTGCTCGAACATTAAATGCCTCCAAATGGTATTTAATTAACTTCCCGAGCCCCTGGAAGCATGAAAATCACTTTAAACATGCTAATTTTAGCTCTAACACTGATGATCCACCTACAAATGTGAACTGACGTTCAAAAATAAAACATTTGAAAACGGACCATTTTCCACATTTCTGAAGCATGACGTAATGGGGGGGTGTTATCTCTTTTGTCGAAAATCAGCCGTTTTTGCTCGAACATTAAATGCCTCCAAATGGTATTTAATTAACTTCCCGGGGTGAAGAAACCCTTTTTGAGAACTCAGAGTGAGTAAATTGGCCATTTTCATGCACTTTTAACCATTCCATAAATCTTGTGTTTTGGGCCCCTGGAAGCATGAAAATCACTTTAAACATGCTAATTTTAGCTCTAACACTGATGATCCACCTACAAATGTGAACTGACGTTCAAAAATAAAACATTTGAAAACGGACCATTTTCCACATTTCTGAAGCATGACGTAATGGGGGGGTGTTATCTCTTTTGTCGAAAATCAGCCGTTTTTGCTCGAACATTAAATGCCTCCAAATGGTATTTAATTAACTTCCCGGGGTGAAGAAACCCTTTTTGAGAACTCAGAGTGAGTAAATTGGCCATTTTCATGCACTTTTAACCATTCCATAAATCTTGTGTTTTGGGCCCCTGGAAGCATGAAAATCACTTTAAACATGCTAATTTTAGCTCTAACACTGATGATCCACCTACAAATGTGAACTGACGTTCAAAAATAAAACATTTGAAAACGGACCATTTTCCACATTTCTGAAGCATGACGTAATGGGGGGGTGTTATCTCTTTTGTCGAAAATCAGCCGTTTTTGCTCGAACATTAAATGCCTCCAAATGGTATTTAATTAACTTCCCGAGCCCCTGGAAGCATGAACATCACTTTAAACATGCTAATTTTAGCTCTAACACTGATGATCCACCTACAAATGTGAACTGACGTTCAAAAATAAAACATTTGAAAACGGACCATTTTCCACATTTCTGAAGCATGACGTAATGGGGGGTGTTATCTCTTTTGTCGAAAATCAGCCGTTTTTGCTCGAACATTAAATGCCTCCAAATTGTATTTAATTAACTTCCCGAGCCCCTGGAAGCATGAAAATCACTTTAACATGCTAATTTTAGCTCTAACACTGATGATCCACCTACAAATGTGAACTGACGTTCAAAAATAAAACATTTGAAAACGGACCATTTTCCACATTTCTGAAGCATGACGTAATGGGGGGTGTTATCTCTTTTGTCGAAAATCAGCCGTTTTGCTCGAACATTAAATGCCTCCAAATGGTATTTAATTAACTTCCCGAGCCCCTGGAAGCATGAAAATCACTTTAAACATGCTAATTTTAGCTCTAACACTGATGATCCACCTACAAATGTGAACTGACGTTCAAAAATAAAACATTTGAAAACGGACCATTTTCCACATTCTGAAGCATGACGTAATGGGGGGGTGTTATCTCTTTTGTCGAAAATCAGCCGTTTTTGCTCGAACATTAAATGCCTCCAAATGGTATTTAATTAACTTCCCGAGCCCCTGGAAGCATGAAAATCACTTTAAACATGCTAATTTTAGCTCTAACACTGATGATCCACCTACAAATGTGAACTGACGTTCAAAAATAAAACATTTGAAAACGGACCATTTTCCACATTTCTGAAGCATGACGTAATGGGGGGGTGTTATCTCTTTTGTCGAAAATCAGCCGTTTTTGCTCGAACATTAAATGCCTCCAAATGGTATTTAATTAACTTCCCGAGCCCCTGGAAGCATGAAAATCACTTTAAACATGCTAATTTTAGCTCTAACACTGATGATCCACCTACAAATGTGAACTGACGTTCAAAAATAAAACATTTGAAAACGGACCATTTTCCACATTTCTGAAGCATGACGTAATGGGGGGGTGTTATCTCTTTTGTCGAAAATCAGCCGTTTTTGCTCGAACATTAAATGCCTCCAAATGGTATTTAATTAACTTCCCGAGCCCCTGGAAGCATGAAAATCACTTTAAACATGCTAATTTTAGCTCTAACACTGATGATCCACCTACAAATGTGAACTGACGTTCAAAAATAAAACATTTGAAAACGGACCATTTTCCACATTTCTGAAGCATGACGTAATGGGGGGGTGTTATCTCTTTTGTCGAAAATCAGCCGTTTTTGCTCGAAACATTAAATGCCTCCAAATGGTATTTAATTAACTTCCCGAGCCCCTGGAAGCATGAAAATCACTTTAAACATGCTAATTTTAGCTCTAACACTGATGATCCACCTACAAATGTGAACTGACGTTCAAAAATAAAACATTTGAAAACGGACCATTTTCCACATTTCTGAAGCATGACGTAATGGGGGGGTGTTATCTCTTTTGTCGAAAATCAGCCGTTTTTGCTCGAACATTAAATGCTCCAAATGGTATTTAATTAACTTCCCGAGCCCCTGGAAGCATGAAAATCACTTTAAACATGCTAATTTTAGCTCTAACACTGATGATCCACCTACAAATGTGAACTGACGTTCAAAAATAAAACATTTGAAAACGGACCATTTTCCACATTTCTGAAGCATGACGTAATGGGGGGGTGTTATCTCTTTGTCGAAAATCAGCCGTTTTTGCTCGAACATTAAATGCCTCCAAATGGTATTTAATTAACTTCCCGAGCCCCTGGAAGCATGAAAATCACTTTAAACATGCTAATTTTAGCTCTAACACTGATGATCCACCTACAAATGTGAACTGACGTTCAAAAATAAAACATTTGAAAACGGACCATTTTCCACATTTCTGAAGCATGACGTAATGGGGGGGTGTTATCTCTTTTGTCGAAAATCAGCCGTTTTTGCTCGAACATTAAATGCCTCCAAATGGTATTTAATTAACTTCCCGGGGTGAAGAAACCCTTTTTGAGAACTCAGAGTGAGTAAATTGGCCATTTTCATGCACTTTTAACCATTCCATAAATCTTGTGTTTTGGGCCCCTGGAAGCATGAAAATCACTTTAAACATGCTAATCTAACACTGATGATCCACCTACAAATGTGAACTGAACGTTCAAAATAAAACATTTGAAAACGGACCATTTTCCAACATTTCTGAAGCATGACGTAATGGGGGGGTGTTATCTCTTTTGTCGAAAATCAGCCGTTTTTGCTCGAACATTAAATGCCTCCAAATGGTATTTAATTAACTTCCCGAGCCCCTGGAAGCATGAACATCACTTTAAACATGCTAATTTTAGCTCTAACACTGATGATCCACCTACAAATGTGAACTGACGTTCAAAAATAAAACATTTGAAAACGGACCATTTTCCACATTTCTGAAGCATGACGTAATGGGGGGGTGTTATCTCTTTTGTCGAAAATCAGCCGTTTTTGCTCGAACATTAAATGCCTCCAAATGGTATTTAATTAACTTCCCGAGCCCCTGGAAGCATGAAAATCACTTTAAACATGCTAATTTTAGCTCTAACACTGATGATCCACCTACAAATGTGAACTGACGTTCAAAAATAAAACATTTGAAAACGGACCATTTTCCACATTTCTGAAGCATGACGTAATGGGGGGGTGTTATCTCTTTTGTCGAAAATCAGCCGTTTTTGCTCGAACATTAAATGCCTCCAAATGGTATTTAATTAACTTCCCGAGCCCCTGGAAGCATGAAAATCACTTTAAACATGCTAATTTTAGCTCTAACACTGATGATCCACCTACAAATGTGAACTGACGTTCAAAATAAAACATTTGAAAACGGACCATTTTCCACATTTCTGAAGCATGACGTAATGGGGGGGTGTTATCTCTTTTGTCGAAAATCAGCCGTTTTTGCTCGAACATTAAATGCCTCCAAATGGTATTTAATTAACTTCCCGAGCCCCTGGAAGCATGAAAATCACTTTAAACATGCTAATTTTAGCTCTAACACTGATGATCCACCTACAAATGTGAACTGACGTTCAAAAATAAAACATTTGAAAACGGACCATTTTCCACATTTCTGAAGCATGACGTAATGGGGGGGTGTTATCTCTTTTGTCGAAAATCAGCCGTTTTTGCTCGAACATTAAATGCCTCCAAATGGTATTTAATTAACTTCCCGGGGTGAAGAAACCCTTTTTGAGAACTCAGAGTGAGTAAATTGGCCATTTTCATGCACTTTTAACCATTCCATAAATCTTGTGTTTTGGGCCCCTGGAAGCATGAAAATCACTTTAAACATGCTAATTTTAGCTCTAACACTGATGATCCACCTACAAATGTGAACTGACGTTCAAAAATAAAACATTTGAAAACGGACCATTTTCCACATTTCTGAAGCATGACGTAATGGGGGGGTGTTATCTCTTTTGTCGAAAATCAGCCGTTTTTGCTCGAACATTAAATGCCTCCAAATGGTATTTAATTAACTTCCCGGGGTGAAGAAACCCTTTTTGAGAACTCAGAGTGAGTAAATTGGCCATTTTCATGCACTTTTAACCATTCCATAAATCTTGTGTTTTGGGCCCCTGGAAGCATGAAAATCACTTTAAACATGCTAATTTTAGCTCTAACACTGATGATCCACCTACAAATGTGAACTGACGTTCAAAAATAAAACATTTGAAAACGGACCATTTTCCACATTTCTGAAGCATGACGTAATGGGGGGTGTTATCTCTTTTGTCGAAAATCAGCCGTTTTTGCTCGAACATTAAATGCCTCCAAATGGTATTTAATTAACTTCCCGAGCCCCTGGAAGCATGAAAATCACTTTAAACATGCTAATTTTAGCTCTAACACTGATGATCCACCTACAAATGTGAACTGACGTTCAAAAATAAAACATTTGAAAACGGACCATTTTCCACATTTCTGAAGCATGACGTAATGGGGGGGTGTTATCTCTTTTGTCGAAAATCAGCCGTTTTTGCTCGAACATTAAATGCCTCCAAATGGTATTTAATTAACTTCCCGAGCCCCTGGAAGCATGAAAATCACTTTAAACATGCTAATTTTAGCTCTAACACTGATGATCCACCTACAAATGTGAACTGACGTTCAAAAATAAAACATTTGAAAACGGACCATTTTCCACATTTCTGAAGCATGACGTAATGGGGGGGTGTTATCTCTTTTGTCGAAAATCAGCCATTTTTGCTCGAACATTAAATGCCTCCAAATGGTATTTAATTAACTTCCCGGGGTGAAGAAACCCTTTTTGAGAACTCAGAGTGAGTAAATTGGCCATTTTCATGCACTTTTAACCATTCCATAAATCTTGTGTTTTGGGCCCCTGGAAGCATGAAAATCACTTTAAACATGCTAATTTTAGCTCTAACACTGATGATCCACCTACAAATGTGAACTGACGTTCAAAAATAAAACATTTGAAAACGGACCATTTTCCACATTTCTGAAGCATGACGTAATGGGGGGGTGTTATCTCTTTTGTGGAAAATCAGCCGTTTTTGCTCGAACATTAAATGCCTCCAAATGGTATTTAATTAACTTCCCGAGCCCCTGGAAGCATGAAAATCACTTTAAACATGCTAATTTTAGCTCTAACACTGATGATCCACCTACAAATGTGAACTGACGTTCAAAAATAAAACATTTGAAAACGGACCATTTTCCACATTTCTGAAGCATGACGTAATGGGGGGGTGTTATCTCTTTTGTCGAAAATCAGCCGTTTTTACTCGAACATTAAATGCCTCCAAATGGTATTTAATTAACTTCCCGGGGTGAAGAAACCCTTTTTGAGAACTCAGAGTGAGTAAATTGGCCATTTTCATGCACTTTTAACCATTCCATAAATCTTGTGTTTTGGGCCCCTGGAAGCATGAAAATCACTTTAAACATGCTAATTTTAGCTCTAACACTGATGATCCACCTACAAATGTGAACTGACGTTCAAAAATAAAACATTTGAAAACGGACCATTTTCCACATTTCTGAAGCATGACGTAATGGGGGGGTGTTATCTCTTTTGTCGAAAATCAGCCGTTTTTGCTCGAACATTAAATGCCTCCAAATGGTATTTAATTAACTTCCCGGGGTGAAGAAACCCTTTTTGAGAACTCAGAGTGAGTAAATTGGCCATTTTCATGCACTTTTAACCATTCCATAAATCTTGTGTTTTGGGCCCCTGGAAGCATGAAAATCACTTTAAACATGCTAATTTTAGCTCTAACACTGATGATCCACCTACAAATGTGAACTGACGTTCAAAAATAAAACATTTGAAAACGGACCATTTTCCACATTTCTGAAGCATGACGTAATGGGGGGGTGTTATCTCTTTTGTCGAAAATCAGCCGTTTTTGCTCGAACATTAAATGCCTCCAAATGGTATTTAATTAACTTCCCGAGCCCCTGGAAGCATGAACATCACTTTAAACATGCTAATTTTAGCTCTAACACTGATGATCCCACCTACAAATGTGAACTGACGTTCAAAAATAAAACATTTGAAAACGGACCATTTTCCACATTTCTGAAGCATGACGTAATGGGGGGGTGTTATCTCTTTTGTCGAAAATCAGCCGTTTTTGCGCGAACATTAAATGCCTCCAAATGGTATTTAATTAACTTCCCGAGCCCCTGGAAGCATGAAAATCACTTTAAACATGCTAATTTTAGCTCTAACACTGATGATCCACCTACAAATGTGAACTGACGTTCAAAAATAAAACATTTGAAAACGGACCATTTTCCACATTTCTGAAGCATGACGTAATGGGGGGGTGTTATCTCTTTTGTCGAAAATCAGCCGTTTTGCTCGAACATTAAATGCCTCCAAATGGTATTTAATTAACTTCCCGAGCCCCTGGAAGCATGAAAATCACTTTAAACATGCTAATTTTAGCTCTAACACTGATGATCCACCTACAAATGTGAACTGACGTTCAAAAATAAAACATTTGAAAACGGACCATTTTCCACATTTCTGAAGCATGACGTAATGGGGGGGTGTTATCTCTTTTGTCGAAAATCAGCCGTTTTTGCTCGAACATTAAATGCCTCCAAATGGTATTTAATTAACTTCCCGAGCCCCTGGAAGCATGAAAATCACTTTAAACATGCTAATTTTAGCTCTAACACTGATGATCCACCTACAAATGTGAACTGACGTTCAAAAATAAAACATTTGAAAACGGACCATTTTCCACATTTCTGAAGCATGACGTAATGGGGGGGTGTTATCTCTTTTGTCGAAAATCAGCCGTTTTTGCTCGAACATTAAATGCCTCCAAATGGTATTTAATTAACTTCCCGAGCCCCTGGAAGCATGAAAATCACTTTAAACATGCTAATTTTAGCTCTAACACTGATGATCCACCTACAAATGTGAACTGACGTTCAAAAATAAAACATTTGAAAACGGACCATTTTCCACATTTCTGAAGCATGACGTAATGGGGGGGGTGTTATCTCTTTTGTCGAAAATCAGCCGTTTTTGCTCGAACATTAAATGCCTCCAAATGGTATTTAATTAACTTCCCGAGCCCCTGGAAGCATGAAAATCACTTTAAACATGCTAATTTTAGCTCTAACACTGATGATCCACCTACAAATGTGAACTGACGTTCAAAAATAAAACATTTGAAAACGGACCATTTTCCACATTTCTGAAGCATGAGGTAATGGGGGGGTGTTATCTCTTTTGTCGAAAATCAGCCGTTTTTGCTCGAACATTAAATGCCTCCAAATGGTATTTAATTAACTTCCCCAGCCCCTGGAAGCATGAAAATCACTTTAAACATGCTAATTTTAGCTCTAACACTGATGATCCACCTACAAATGTGAACTGACGTTCAAAAATAAAACATTTGAAAACGGACCATTTTCCACATTTCTGAAGCATGACGTAATGGGGGGGTGTTATCTCTTTTGTCGAAAATCAGCCGTTTTTGCTCGAACATTAAATGCCTCCAAATGGTATTTAATTAACTTCCCGAGCCCCTGGAAGCATGAACATCACTTTAAACATGCTAATTTTAGCTCTAACACTGATGATCCACCTACAAATGTGAACTGACGTTCAAAAATAAAACATTTGAAAACGGACCATTTTCCACATTTCTGAAGCATGACGTAATGGGGGGGTGTTATCTCTTTTGTCGAAAATCAGCCGTTTTTGCGCGAACATTAAATGCCTCCAAATGGTATTTAATTAACTTCCCGAGCCCCTGGAAGCATGAAAATCACTTTAAACATGCTAATTTTAGCTCTAACACTGATGATCCACCTACAAATGTGAACTGACGTTCAAAAATAAAACATTTGAAAACGGACCATTTTCCACATTTCTGAAGCATGACGTAATGGGGGGGTGTTATCTCTTTTGTCGAAAATCAGCCGTTTTGCTCGAACATTAAATGCCTCCAAATGGTATTTAATTAACTTCCCGAGCCCCTGGAAGCATGAAAATCACTTTAAACATGCTAATTTTAGCTCTAACACTGATGATCCACCTACAAATGTGAACTGACGTTCAAAAATAAAACATTTGAAAACGGACCATTTTCCACATTTCTGAAGCATGACGTAATGGGGGGGTGTTATCTCTTTTGTCGAAAATCAGCCGTTTTTGCTCGAACATTAAATGCCTCCAAATGGTATTTAATTAACTTCCCGAGCCCCTGGAAGCATGAAAATCACTTTAAACATGCTAATTTTA
The DNA here is from genome assembly GCF_964263255.1 of Lissotriton vulgaris. Classification (NCBI taxonomy): domain Eukaryota; kingdom Metazoa; phylum Chordata; class Amphibia; order Caudata; family Salamandridae; genus Lissotriton; species Lissotriton vulgaris. Next base: position 10,410 of record NW_028255194.1, read on the forward strand.
GCTCTAACACTGATGATCCACCTACAAATGTGAACTGACGTTCAAAAATAAAACATTTGAAAACGGACCATTTTCCACATTTCTGAAGCATGACGTAATGGGGGGGTGTTATCTCTTTTGTCGAAAATCAGCCGTTTTTGCTCGAACATTAAATGCCTCCAAATGGTATTTAATTAACTTCCCGAGCCCCTGGAAGCATGAAAATCACTTTAAACATGCTAATTTTAGCTCTAACACTGATGATCCACCTACAAATGTGAACTGACGTTCAAAAATAAAACATTTGAAAACGGACCATTTTCCACATTTCTGAAGCATGACGTAATGGGGGGGGTGTTATCTCTTTTGTCGAAAATCAGCCGTTTTTGCTCGAACATTAAATGCCTCCAAATGGTATTTAATTAACTTCCCGAGCCCCTGGAAGCATGAAAATCACTTTAAACATGCTAATTTTAGCTCTAACACTGATGATCCACCTACAAATGTGAACTGACGTTCAAAAATAAAACATTTGAAAACGGACCATTTTCCACATTTCTGAAGCATGAGGTAATGGGGGGGTGTTATCTCTTTTGTCGAAAATCAGCCGTTTTTGCTCGAACATTAAATGCCTCCAAATGGTATTTAATTAACTTCCCCAGCCCCTGGAAGCATGAAAATCACTTTAAACATGCTAATTTTAGCTCTAACACTGATGATCCACCTACAAATGTGAACTGACGTTCAAAAATAAAACATTTGAAAACTGACCATTTTCCACATTTCTGAAGCATGACGTAATGGGGGGGTGTTATCTCTTTTGTCGAAAATCAGCCGTTTTTGCTCGAACATTAAATGCCTCCAAATGGTATTTAATTAACTTCCCGAGCCCCTGGAAGCATGAACATCACTTTAAACATGCTAATTTTAGCTCTAACACTGATGATCCACCTACAAATGTGAACTGACGTTCAAAAATAAAACATTTGAAAACGGACCATTTTCCACATTTCTGAAGCATGACGTAATGGGGGGGTGTTATCTCTTTTGTCGAAAATCAGCCGTTTTTGCTCGAACATTAAATGCCTCCAAATGGTATTTAATTAACTTCCCGAGCCCCTGGAAGCATGAAAATCACTTTAAACATGCTAATTTTAGCTCTAACACTGATGATCCACCTACAAATGTGAACTGACGTTCAAAAATAAAACATTTGAAAACGGACCATTTTCCACATTTCTGAAGCATGACGTAATGGGGGGGTGTTATCTCTTTTGTCGAAAATCAGCCGTTTTTGCTCGAACATTAAATGCCTCCAAATGGTATTTAATTAACTTCCCGAGCCCCTGGAAGCATGAAAATCACTTTAAACATGCTAATTTTAGCTCTAACACTGATGATCCACCTACAAATGTGAACTGACGTTCAAAAATAAAACATTTGAAAACGGACCATTTTCCACATTTCTGAAGCATGACGTAATGGGGGGTGTTATCTCTTTTGTCGAAAATCAGCCGTTTTTGCTCGAACATTAAATGCCTCCAAATGGTATTTAATTAACTTCCCGAGCCCCTGGAAGCATGAAAATCACTTTAAACATGCTAATTTTAGCTCTAACACTGATGATCCACCTACAAATGTGAACTGACGTTCAAAAATAAAACATTTGAAAACGGACCATTTTCCACATTTCTGAAGCATGACGTAATGGGGGGGTGTTATCTCTTTTGTCGAAAATCAGCCGTTTTTGCTCGAACATTAAATGCCTCCAAATGGTATTTAATTAACTTCCCGGGGTGAAGAAACCCTTTTTGAGAACTCAGAGTGAGTAAATTGGCCATTTTCATGCACTTTTAACCATTCCATAAATCTTGTGTTTTGGGCCCCTGGAAGCATGAAAATCACTTTAAACATGCTAATTTTAGCTCTAACACTGATGATCCACCTACAAATGTGAACTGACGTTCAAAAATAAAACATTTGAAAACGGACCATTTTCCACATTTCTGAAGCATGACGTAATGGGGGGGTGTTATCTCTTTTGTCGAAAATCAGCCGTTTTTGCTCGAACATTAAATGCCTCCAAATGGTATTTAATTAACTTCCCGGGGTGAAGAAACCCTTTTTGAGAACTCAGAGTGAGTAAATTGGCCATTTTCATGCACTTTTAACCATTCCATAAATCTTGTGTTTTGGGCCCCTGGAAGCATGAAAATCACTTTAAACATGCTAATTTTAGCTCTAACACTGATGATCCACCTACAAATGTGAACTGACGTTCAAAAATAAAACATTTGAAAACGGACCATTTTCCACATTTCTGAAGCATGACGTAATGGGGGGGTGTTATCTCTTTTGTCGAAAATCAGCCGTTTTTGCTCGAACATTAAATGCCTCCAAATGGTATTTAATTAACTTCCCGAGCCCCTGGAAGCATGAAAATCACTTTAAACATGCTAATTTTAGCTCTAACACTGATGATCCACCTACAAATGTGAACTGACGTTCAAAAATAAAACATTTGAAAACGGACCATTTTCCACATTTCTGAAGCATGACGTAATGGGGGGGTGTTATCTCTTTTGTCGAAAATCAGCCGTTTTTGCTCGAACATTAAATGCCTCCAAATGGTATTTAATTAACTTCCCGAGCCCCTGGAAGCATGAAAATCACTTTAAACATGCTAATTTTAGCTCTAACACTGATGATCCACCTACAAATGTGAACTGACGTTCAAAAATAAAACATTTGAAAACGGACCATTTTCCACATTTCTGAAGCATGACGTAATGGGGGGGTGTTATCTCTTTTGTCGAAAATCAGCCATTTTTGCTCGAACATTAAATGCCTCCAAATGGTATTTAATTAACTTCCCGGGGTGAAGAAACCCTTTTTGAGAACTCAGAGTGAGTAAATTGGCCATTTTCATGCACTTTTAACCATTCCATAAATCTTGTGTTTTGGGCCCCTGGAAGCATGAAAATCACTTTAAACATGCTAATTTTAGCTCTAACACTGATGATCCACCTACAAATGTGAACTGACGTTCAAAAATAAAACATTTGAAAACGGACCATTTTCCACATTTCTGAAGCATGACGTAATGGGGGGGTGTTATCTCTTTTGTCGAAAATCAGCCGTTTTTGCTCGAACATTAAATGCCTCCAAATGGTATTTAATTAACTTCCCGAGCCCCTGGAAGCATGAAAATCACTTTAAACATGCTAATTTTAGCTCTAACACTGATGATCCACCTACAAATGTGAACTGACGTTCAAAAATAAAACATTTGAAAACGGACCATTTTCCACATTTCTGAAGCATGACGTAATGGGGGGGTGTTATCTCTTTCGTCGAAAATCAGCCGTTTTTACTCGAACATTAAATGCCTCCAAATGGTATTTAATTAACTTCCCGGGGTGAAGAAACCCTTTTTGAGAACTCAGAGTGAGTAAATTGGCCATTTTCATGCACTTTTAACCATTCCATAAATCTTGTGTTTTGGGCCCCTGGAAGCATGAAAATCACTTTAAACATGCTAATTTTAGCTCTAACACTGATGATCCACCTACAAATGTGAACTGACGTTCAAAAATAAAACATTTGAAAACGGACCATTTTCCACATTTCTGAAGCATGACGTAATGGGGGGGTGTTATCTCTTTTGTCGAAAATCAGCCGTTTTTGCTCGAACATTAAATGCCTCCAAATGGTATTTAATTAACTTCCCGGGGTGAAGAAACCCTTTTTGAGAACTCAGAGTGAGTAAATTGGCCATTTTCATGCACTTTTAACCATTCCATAAATCTTGTGTTTTGGGCCCCTGGAAGCATGAAAATCACTTTAAACATGCTAATTTTAGCTCTAACACTGATGATCCACCTACAAATGTGAACTGACGTTCAAAAATAAAACATTTGAAAACGGACCATTTTCCACATTTCTGAAGCATGACGTAATGGGGGGGTGTTATCTCTTTTGTCGAAAATCAGCCGTTTTTGCTCGAACATTAAATGCCTCCAAATGGTATTTAATTAACTTCCCGAGCCCCTGGAAGCATGAACATCACTTTAAACATGCTAATTTTAGCTCTAACACTGATGATCCACCTACAAATGTGAACTGACGTTCAAAAATAAAACATTTGAAAACGGACCATTTTCCACATTTCTGAAGCATGACGTAATGGGGGGGTGTTATCTCTTTTGTCGAAAATCAGCCGTTTTTGCGCGAACATTAAATGCCTCCAAATGGTATTTAATTAACTTCCCGAGCCCCTGGAAGCATGAAAATCACTTTAAACATGCTAATTTTAGCTCTAACACTGATGATCCACCTACAAATGTGAACTGACGTTCAAAAATAAAACATTTGAAAACGGACCATTTTCCACATTTCTGAAGCATGACGTAATGGGGGGGTGTTATCTCTTTTGTCGAAAATCAGCCGTTTTGCTCGAACATTAAATGCCTCCAAATGGTATTTAATTAACTTCCCGAGCCCCTGGAAGCATGAAAATCACTTTAAACATGCTAATTTTAGCTCTAACACTGATGATCCACCTACAAATGTGAACTGACGTTCAAAAATAAAACATTTGAAAACGGACCATTTTCCACATTTCTGAAGCATGACGTAATGGGGGGGTGTTATCTCTTTTGTCGAAAATCAGCCGTTTTTGCTCGAACATTAAATGCCTCCAAATGGTATTTAATTAACTTCCCGAGCCCCTGGAAGCATGAAAATCACTTTAAACATGCTAATTTTAGCTCTAACACTGATGATCCACCTACAAATGTGAACTGACGTTCAAAAATAAAACATTTGAAAACGGACCATTTTCCACATTTCTGAAGCATGACGTAATGGGGGGGTGTTATCTCTTTTGTCGAAAATCAGCCGTTTTTGCTCGAACATTAAATGCCTCCAAATGGTATTTAATTAACTTCCCGAGCCCCTGGAAGCATGAAAATCACTTTAAACATGCTAATTTTAGCTCTAACACTGATGATCCACCTACAAATGTGAACTGACGTTCAAAAATAAAACATTTGAAAACGGACCATTTTCCACATTTCTGAAGCATGACGTAATGGGGGGGGTGTTATCTCTTTTGTCGAAAATCAGCCGTTTTTGCTCGAACATTAAATGCCTCCAAATGGTATTTAATTAACTTCCCGAGCCCCTGGAAGCATGAAAATCACTTTAAACATGCTAATTTTAGCTCTAACACTGATGATCCACCTACAAATGTGAACTGACGTTCAAAAATAAAACATTTGAAAACGGACCATTTTCCACATTTCTGAAGCATGAGGTAATGGGGGGGTGTTATCTCTTTTGTCGAAAATCAGCCGTTTTTGCTCGAACATTAAATGCCTCCAAATGGTATTTAATTAACTTCCCCAGCCCCTGGAAGCATGAAAATCACTTTAAACATGCTAATTTTAGCTCTAACACTGATGATCCACCTACAAATGTGAACTGACGTTCAAAAATAAAACATTTGAAAACTGACCATTTTCCACATTTCTGAAGCATGACGTAATGGGGGGGTGTTATCTCTTTTGTCGAAAATCAGCCGTTTTTGCTCGAACATTAAATGCCTCCAAATGGTATTTAATTAACTTCCCGAGCCCCTGGAAGCATGAAAATCACTTTAAACATGCTAATTTTAGCTCTAACACTGATGATCCACCTACAAATGTGAACTGACGTTCAAAAATAAAACATTTGAAAACGGACCATTTTCCACATTTCTGAAGCATGACGTAATGGGGGGGTGTTATCTCTTTTGTCGAAAATCAGCCGTTTTTGCTCGAACATTAAATGCCTCCAAATGGTATTTAATTAACTTCCCGAGCCCCTGGAAGCATGAAAATCACTTTAAACATGCTAATTATAGCTCTAACACTGATGATCCACCTACAAATGTGAACTGACGTTCAAAAATAAAACATTTGAAAACGGACCATTTTCCACATTTCTGAAGCATGACGTAATGGGGGGGTGTTATCTCTTTTGTCGAAAATCAGCCGTTTTTGCTCGAACATTAAATGCCTCCAAATGGTATTTAATTAACTTCCCGAGCCCCTGGAAGCATGAAAATCACTTTAAACATGCTAATTTTAGCTCTAACACTGATGATCCACCTACAAATGTGAACTGACGTTCAAAAATAAAACATTTGAAAACGGACCATTTTCCACATTTCTGAAGCATGACGTAATGGGGGGGTGTTATCTCTTTTGTCGAAAATCAGCCGTTTTTGCTCGAACATTAAATGCCTCCAAATGGTATTTAATTAACTTCCCGAGCCCCTGGAAGCATGAAAATCACTTTAAACATGCTAATTTTAGCTCTAACACTGATGATCCACCTACAAATGTGAACTGACGTTCAAAAATAAAACATTTGAAAACGGACCATTTTCCACATTTCTGAAGCATGACGTAATGGGGGGGTGTTATCTCTTTTGTCGAAAATCAGCCGTTTTTGCTCGAACATTAAATGCCTCCAAATGGTATTTAATTAACTTCCCGAGCCCCTGGAAGCATGAAAATCACTTTAAACATGCTAATTTTAGCTCTAACACTGATGATCCACCTACAAATGTGAACTGACGTTCAAAAATAAAACATTTGAAAACGGACCATTTTCCACATTTCTGAAGCATGACGTAATGGGGGGGGTGTTATCTCTTTTGTCGAAAATCAGCCGTTTTTGCTCGAACATTAAATGCCTCCAAATGGTATTTAATTAACTTCCCGAGCCCCTGGAAGCATGAAAATCACTTTAAACATGCTAATTTTAGCTCTAACACTGATGATCCACCTACAAATGTGAACTGACGTTCAAAAATAAAACATTTGAAAACGGACCATTTTCCACATTTCTGAAGCATGACGTAATGGGGGGGTGTTATCTCTTTTGTCGAAAATCAGCCGTTTTTGCTCGAACATTAAATGCCTCCAAATGGTATTTAATTAACTTCCCCAGCCCCTGGAAGCATGAAAATCACTTTAAACATGCTAATTTTAGCTCTAACACTGATGATCCACCTACAAATGTGAACTGACGTTCAAAAATAAAACATTTGAAAACTGACCATTTTCCACATTTCTGAAGCATGACGTAATGGGGGGGTGTTATCTCTTTTGTCGAAAATCAGCCGTTTTTGCTCGAACATTAAATGCCTCCAAATGGTATTTAATTAACTTCCCGAGCCCCTGGAAGCATGAAAATCACTTTAAACATGCTAATTTTAGCTCTAACACTGATGATCCACCTACAAATGTGAACTGACGTTCAAAAATAAAACATTTGAAAACGGACCATTTTCCACATTTCTGAAGCATGACGTAATGGGGGGGTGTTATCTCTTTTGTCGAAAATCAGCCGTTTTTGCTCGAACATTAAATGCCTCCAAATGGTATTTAATTAACTTCCCGAGCCCCTGGAAGCATGAAAATCACTTTAAACATGCTAATTATAGCTCTAACACTGATGATCCACCTACAAATGTGAACTGACGTTCAAAAATAAAACATTTGAAAACGGACCATTTTCCACATTTCTGAAGCATGACGTAATGGGGGGGTGTTATCTCTTTTGTCGAAAATCAGCCGTTTTTGCTCGAACATTAAATGCCTCCAAATGGTATTTAATTAACTTCCCGAGCCCCTGGAAGCATGAAAATCACTTTAAACATGCTAATTTTAGCTCTAACACTGATGATCCACCTACAAATGTGAACTGACGTTCAAAAATAAAACATTTGAAAACGGACCATTTTCCACATTTCTGAAGCATGACGTAATGGGGGGGTGTTATCTCTTTTGTCGAAAATCAGCCGTTTTTGCTCGAACATTAAATGCCTCCAAATGGTATTTAATTAACTTCCCGAGCCCCTGGAAGCATGAAAATCACTTTAAACATGCTAATTTTAGCTCTAACACTGATGATCCACCTACAAATGTGAACTGACGTTCAAAAATAAAACATTTGAAAACGGACCATTTTCCACATTTCTGAAGCATGACGTAATGGGGGGGTGTTATCTCTTTTGTCGAAAATCAGCCGTTTTTGCTCGAACATTAAATGCCTCCAAATGGTATTTAATTAACTTCCCGAGCCCCTGGAAGCATGAAAATCACTTTAAACATGCTAATTTTAGCTCTAACACTGATGATCCACCTACAAATGTGAACTGACGTTCAAAAATAAAACATTTGAAAACGGACCATTTTCCACATTTCTGAAGCATGACGTAATGGGGGGGTGTTATCTCTTTTGTCGAAAATCAGCCGTTTTTGCTCGAACATTAAATGCCTCCAAATGGTATTTAATTAACTTCCCGAGCCCCTGGAAGCATGAAAATCACTTTAAACATGCTAATTTTAGCTCTAACACTGATGATCCACCTACAAATGTGAACTGACGTTCAAAAATAAAACATTTGAAAACGGACCATTTTCCACATTTCTGAAGCATGACGTAATGGGGGGGTGTTATCTCTTTTGTCGAAAATCAGCCGTTTTTGCTCGAACATTAAATGCCTCCAAATGGTATTTAATTAACTTCCCGGGGTGAAGAAACCCTTTTTGAGAACTCAGAGTGAGTAAATTGGCCATTTTCATGCACTTTTAACCATTCCATAAATCTTGTGTTTTGGGCCCCTGGAAGCATGAAAATCACTTTAAACATGCTAATTTTAGCTCTAACACTGATGATCCACCTACAAATGTGAACTGACGTTCAAAAATAAAACATTTGAAAACGGACCATTTTCCACATTTCTGAAGCATGACGTAATGGGGGGGTGTTATCTCTTTTGTCGAAAATCAGCCGTTTTTGCTCGAACATTAAATGCCTCCAAATGGTATTTAATTAACTTCCCGGGGTGAAGAAACCCTTTTTGAGAACTCAGAGTGAGTAAATTGGCCATTTTCATGCACTTTTAACCATTCCATAAATCTTGTGTTTTGGGCCCCTGGAAGCATGAAAATCACTTTAAACATGCTAATTTTAGCTCTAACACTGATGATCCACCTACAAATGTGAACTGACGTTCAAAAATAAAACATTTGAAAACGGACCATTTTCCACATTTCTGAAGCATGACGTAATGGGGGGGTGTTATCTCTTTTGTCGAAAATCAGCCGTTTTTGCTCGAACATTAAATGCCTCCAAATGGTATTTAATTAACTTCCCGAGCCCCTGGAAGCATGAAAATCACTTTAAACATGCTAATTTTAGCTCTAACACTGATGATCCACCTACAAATGTGAACTGACGTTCAAAAATAAAACATTTGAAAACGGACCATTTTCCACATTTCTGAAGCATGACGTAATGGGGGGGTGTTATCTCTTTTGTCGAAAATCAGCCGTTTTGCTCGAACATTAAATGCCTCCAAATGGTATTTAATTAACTTCCCGAGCCCCTGGAAGCATGAAAATCACTTTAAACATGCTAATTTTAGCTCTAACACTGATGATCCACCTACAAATGTGAACTGACGTTCAAAAATAAAACATTTGAAAACGGACCATTTTCCACATTTCTGAAGCATGACGTAATGGGGGGGTGTTATCTCTTTTGTCGAAAATCAGCCGTTTTTGCTCGAACATTAAATGCCTCCAAATGGTATTTAATTAACTTCCCGAGCCCCTGGAAGCATGAAAATCACTTTAAACATGCTAATTTTAGCTCTAACACTGATGATCCACCTACAAATGTGAACTGACGTTCAAAAATAAAACATTTGAAAACGGACCATTTTCCACATTTCTGAAGCATGACGTAATGGGGGGGTGTTATCTCTTTTGTCGAAAATCAGCCGTTTTTGCTCGAACATTAAATGCCTCCAAATGGTATTTAATTAACTTCCCGAGCCCCTGGAAGCATGAAAATCACTTTAAACATGCTAATTTTAGCTCTAACACTGATGATCCACCTACAAATGTGAACTGACGTTCAAAAATAAAACATTTGAAAACGGACCATTTTCCACATTTCTGAAGCATGACGTAATGGGGGGGTGTTATCTCTTTTGTCGAAAATCAGCCGTTTTTGCTCGAACATTAAATGCCTCCAAATGGTATTTAATTAACTTCCCGAGCCCCTGGAAGCATGAAAATCACTTTAAACATGCTAATTTTAGCTCTAACACTGATGATCCACCTACAAATGTGAACTGACGTTCAAAAATAAAACATTTGAAAACGGACCATTTTCCACATTTCTGAAGCATGACGTAATGGGGGGGTGTTATCTCTTTTGTCGAAAATCAGCCGTTTTTGCTCGAACATTAAATGCCTCCAAATGGTATTTAATTAACTTCCCGGGGTGAAGAAACCCTTTTTGAGAACTCAGAGTGAGTAAATTGGCCATTTTCATGCACTTTTAACCATTCCATAAATCTTGTGTTTTGGGCCCCTGGAAGCATGAAAATCACTTTAAACATGCTAATTTTAGCTCTAACACTGATGATCCACCTACAAATGTGAACTGACGTTCAAAAATAAAACATTTGAAAACGGACCATTTTCCACATTTCTGAAGCATGACGTAATGGGGGGGTGTTATCTCTTTTGTCGAAAATCAGCCGTTTTTGCTCGAACATTAAATGCCTCCAAATGGTATTTAATTAACTTCCCGGGGTGAAGAAACCCTTTTTGAGAACTCAGAGTGAGTAAATTGGCCATTTTCATGCACTTTTAACCATTCCATAAATCTTGTGTTTTGGGCCCCTGGAAGCATGAAAATCACTTTAAACATGCTAATTTTAGCTCTAACACTGATGATCCACCTACAAATGTGAACTGACGTTCAAAAATAAAACATTTGAAAACGGACCATTTTCCACATTTCTGAAGCATGACGTAATGGGGGGGTGTTATCTCTTTTGTCGAAAATCAGCCGTTTTTGCTCGAACATTAAATGCCTCCAAATGGTATTTAATTAACTTCCCGAGCCCCTGGAAGCATGAAAATCACTTTAAACATGCTAATTTTAGCTCTAACACTGATGATCCACCTACAAATGTGAACTGACGTTCAAAAATAAAACATTTGAAAACGGACCATTTTCCACATTTCTGAAGCATGACGTAATGGGGGGGTGTTATCTCTTTTGTCGAAAATCAGCCGTTTTGCTCGAACATTAAATGCCTCCAAATGGTATTTAATTAACTTCCCGAGCCCCTGGAAGCATGAAAATCACTTTAAACATGCTAATTTTAGCTCTAACACTGATGATCCACCTACAAATGTGAACTGACGTTCAAAAATAAAACATTTGAAAACGGACCATTTTCCACATTTCTGAAGCATGACGTAATGGGGGGGTGTTATCTCTTTTGTCGAAAATCAGCCGTTTTTGCTCGAACATTAAATGCCTCCAAATGGTATTTAATTAACTTCCCGAGCCCCTGGAAGCATGAAAATCACTTTAAACATGCTAATTTTAGCTCTAACACTGATGATCCACCTACAAATGTGAACTGACGTTCAAAAATAAAACATTTGAAAACAGACCATTTTCCACATTTCTGAAGCATGACGTAATGGGGGGGTGTTATCTCTTTTGTCGAAAATCAGCCGTTTTTGCTCGAACATTAAATGCCTCCAAATGGTATTTAATTAACTTCCCGAGCCCCTGGAAGCATGAAAATCACTTTAAACATGCTAATTTTAGCTCTAACACTGATGATCCACCTACAAATGTGAACTGACGTTCAAAAATAAAACATTTGAAAACGGACCATTTTCCACATTTCTGAAGCATGACGTAATGGGGGGGGTGTTATCTCTTTTGTCGAAAATCAGCCGTTTTTGCTCGAACATTAAATGCCTCCAAATGGTATTTAATTAACTTCCCGAGCCCCTGGAAGCATGAAAATCACTTTAAACATGCTAATTTTAGCTCTAACACTGATGATCCACCTACAAATGTGAACTGACGTTCAAAAATAAAACATTTGAAAACGGACCATTTTCCACATTTCTGAAGCATGAGGTAATGGGGGGGTGTTATCTCTTTTGTCGAAAATCAGCCGTTTTTGCTCGAACATTAAATGCCTCCAAATGGTATTTAATTAACTTCCCGAGCCCCTGGAAGCATGAAAATCACTTTAAACATGCTAATTTTAGCTCTAACACTGATGATCCACCTACAAATGTGAACTGACGTTCAAAAATAAAACATTTGAAAACTGACCATTTTCCACATTTCTGAAGCATGACGTAATGGGGGGGTGTTATCTCTTTTGTCGAAAATCAGCCGTTTTTGCTCGAACATTAAATGCCTCCAAATGGTATTTAATTAACTTCCCGAGCCCCTGGAAGCATGAAAATCACTTTAAACATGCTAATTTTAGCTCTAACACTGATGATCCACCTACAAATGTGAACTGACGTTCAAAAATAAAACATTTGAAACGGACCATTTTCCACATTTCTGAAGCATGACGTAATGGGGGGTGTTATCTCTTTTGTCGAAAATCAGCCGTTTTTGCTCGAACATTAAATGCCTCCAAATGGTATTTAATTAACTTCCCGAGCCCCTGGAAGCATGAAAATCACTTTAAACATGCTAATTTTAGCTCTAACACTGATGATCCACCTACAAATGTGAACTGACGTTCAAAAATAAAACATTTGAAAACGGACCATTTTCCACATTTCTGAAGCATGACGTAATGGGGGGGTGTTATCTCTTTTGTCGAAAATCAGCCGTTTTGCTCGAACATTAAATGCCTCCAAATGGTATTTAATTAACTTCCCGAGCCCCTGGAAGCATGAAAATCACTTTAAACATGCTAATTTTAGCTCTAACACTGATGATCCACCTACAAATGTGAACTGACGTTCAAAAATAAAACATTTGAAAACGGACCATTTTCCACATTTCTGAAGCATGACGTAATGGGGGGGTGTTATCTCTTTTGTCGAAAATCAGCCGTTTTTGCTCGAACATTAAATGCCTCCAAATGGTATTTAATTAACTTCCCGAGCCCCTGGAAGCATGAACATCACTTTAAACATGCTAATTTTAGCTCTAACACTGATGATCCACCTACAAATGTGAACTGACGTTCAAAAATAAAACATTTGAAAACGGACCATTTTCCACATTTCTGAAGCATGACGTAATGGGGGGGTGTTATCTCTTTTGTCGAAAATCAGCCGTTTTTGCTCGAACATTAAATGCCTCCAAATGGTATTTAATTAACTTCCCGAGCCCCTGGAAGCATGAAAATCACTTTAAACATGCTAATTTTAGCTCTAACACTGATGATCCACCTACAAATGTGAACTGACGTTCAAAAATAAAACATTTGAAAACGGACCATTTTCCACATTTCTGAAGCATGACGTAATGGGGGGGTGTTATCTCTTTTGTCGAAAATCAGCCGTTTTGCTCGAACATTAAATGCCTCCAAATGGTATTTAATTAACTTCCCGAGCCCCTGGAAGCATGAAAATCACTTTAAACATGCTAATTTTAGCTCTAACACTGATGATCCACCTACAAATGTGAACTGACGTTCAAAAATAAAACATTTGAAAACGGACCATTTTCCACATTTCTGAAGCATGACGTAATGGGGGGGTGTTATCTCTTTTGTCGAAAATCAGCCGTTTTGCTCGAACATTAAATGCCTCCAAATGGTATTTAATTAACTTCCCGAGCCCCTGGAAGCATGAAAATCACTTTAAACATGCTAATTTTAGCTCTAACACTGATGATCCACCTACAAATGTGAACTGACGTTCAAAAATAAAACATTTGAAAACGGACCATTTTCCACATTTCTGAAGCATGACGTAATGGGGGGGTGTTATCTCTTTTGTCGAAATCAGCCGTTTTTGCTCGAACATTAAATGCCTCCAAATGGTATTTAATTAACTTCCCGAGCCCCTGGAAGCATGAAAATCACTTTAAACATGCTAATTTTAGCTCTAACACTGATGATCCACCTACAAATGTGAACTGACGTTCAAAAATAAAACATTTGAAAACGGACCATTTTCCACATTTCTGAAGCATGACGTAATGGGGGGGTGTTATCTCTTTTGTCGAAAATCAGCCGTTTTTGCTCGAACATTAAATGCCTCCAAATGGTATTTAATTAGCTTCCCGAGCCCCTGGAAGCATGAAAATCACTTTAAACATGCTAATTTTAGCTCTAACACTGATGATCCACCTACAAATGTGAACTGACGTTCAAAAATAAAACATTTGAAAACGGACCATTTTCCACATTTCTGAAGCATGACGTAATGGGGGGGTGTTATCTCTTTTGTCGAAAATCAGCCGTTTTTGCTCGAACATTAAATGCCTCCAAATGGTATTTAATTAGCTTCCCGAGCCCCTGGAAGCATGAAAATCACTTTAAACATGCTAATTTTAGCTCTAACACTGATGATCCACCTACAAATGTGAACTGACGTTCAAAAATAAAACATTTGAAAACGGACCATTTTCCACATTTCTGAAGCATGAGGTAATGGGGGGTGTTATCTCTTTTGTCGAAAATCAGCCGTTTTTGCTCGAACATTAAATGCCTCCAAATGGTATTTAATTAACTTCCCGAGCCCCTGGAAGCATGAAAATCACTTTAAACATGCTAATTTTAGCTCTAACACTGATGATCCACCTACAAATGTGAACTGACGTTCAAAAATAAAACATTTGAAAACTGACCATTTTCCACATTTCTGAAGCATGACGTAATGGGGGGGTGTTATCTCTTTTGTCGAAAATCAGCCGTTTTTGCTCGAACATTAAATGCCTCCAAATGGTATTTAATTAACTTCCCGAGCCCCTGGAAGCATGAAAATCACTTTAAACATGCTAATTTTAGCTCTAACACTGATGATCCACCTACAAATGTGAACTGACGTTCAAAAATAAAACATTTGAAAACGGACCATTTTCCACATTTCTGAAGCATGACGTAATGGGGGGGTGTTATCTCTTTTGTCGAAAATCAGCCGTTTTTGCTCGAACATTAAATGCCTCCAAATGGTATTTAATTAACTTCCCGAGCCCCTGGAAGCATGAAAATCACTTTAAACATGCTAATTTTAGCTCTAACACTGATGATCCACCTACAAATGTGAACTGACGTTCAAAAATAAACATTTGAAAACGGACCATTTTCCACATTTCTGAAGCATGACGTAATGGGGGGGTGTTATCTCTTTTGTCGAAAATCAGCCGTTTTTGCTCGAACATTAAATGCCTCCAAATGGTATTTAATTAACTTCCCGAGCCCCTGGAAGCATGAAAATCACTTTAAACATGCTAATTTTAGCTCTAACACTGATGATCCACCTACAAATGTGAACTGACGTTCAAAAATAAAACATTTGAAAACGGACCATTTTCCACATTTCTGAAGCATGACGTAATGGGGGGGTGTTATCTCTTTTGTCGAAAATCAGCCGTTTTTGCTCGAACATTAAATGCCTCCAAATGGTATTTAATTAACTTCCCGAGCCCCTGGAAGCATGAAAATCACTTTAAACATGCTAATTTTAGCTCTAACACTGATGATCCACCTACAAATGTGAACTGACGTTCAAAAATAAAACATTTGAAAACGGACCATTTTCCACATTTCTGAAGCATGACGTAATGGGGGGGTGTTATCTCTTTTGTCGAAAATCAGCCGTTTTTGCTCGAACATTAAATGCTCCAAATGGTATTTAATTAACTTCCCGGGGTGAAGAAACC
>NW_028255195.1:0-12820 GCF_964263255.1 Lissotriton vulgaris
ATACAAGATGGGTGTGTAGGAAGGTGGATATCTGACTATGGTTACCCCCAAACTTTTTGCCTGGTGTTTAGCTGGTTTTTTACTTAGTTGGCCTGGGATCCTGCTATTCAGGGCCCCAGGCTGATTGCTCTCTCCTTAAAATGGACTCCATGTACCTTAGATGCATAACACAATTGGAATTTGTTCACCTTATAGGCCCCTGTAACAGTGTACCATAGGTACCCAGGGCATAGGTGTAGCCAAGGCCTACCAGGGGCTGCATCATGCATTGTGCCACACCTGGCCTGGCCTCCATATTTTGACACAACTGGCTGATCACTCAGCTGGGGTAAGTTGGTGTAATCACCTCTTACCACCCACTTAATTGCTCTGCAATTCGCTGAATGACTATTTTAATGATAAAATAGTGCTGATTAAGGACACTTTATCCAAACTTCCAGTTTGTGCCCCGATTGACGACACTTTTTTAAACCCTCTTACCCTGCATTCCTTTCCTTTAATCACTCACCAAACCCTTCAAGACTTACTCACTAGAGTTAAATCAGGATCTCCTCAGGATGCCTGCCCTCCCCAAGTAATGAGAGAAATTGGTCGGGCGCTCCCAAATAGCCTGATTCCACTGCTTAATAACTCCCTTGTGTCAGGGAGTGTCCCTAATAGTTTTAAACAGGCCTTACTGATCCCTCTGAAAAAAAAACCCGGCATTGATTCCTCTGACCTCTCTAATTATAGACCAATATCGTTACTGCCTTACCTATCCAAAATATTGGAGGCGCACGTAACTAACTGCCTATCAAGTTTTGTGGAGGCTTCCGGGTATTTACAACCCAACCAGGCAGGCTTCCGGCCTGGTCACTCCACTGAGGCAGTGATATTGGCCGTCCAGAATACTCTAAGGTCTAATGCAGACAGGGACTTACACCAGGCCTTGGTGTTACTGGACCTGTCTGCGGCGTTCGACACGGTTGACTATACCATCTTGGTCAACCGTGTCGAACAGGCCGGTCTTCGAGACTCGGCCTTGGCCTGGCTCAAGTCTTTTATTTCTGGACGTACTCAATCGGTTCAACTAGGCTCCTTCACAGCCCCAAAAAAAGCCTCCTTCTGTGGGGTTCCTCAAGGATCTTCCTTGTCCCCTTTATTATTTAATTTGTACATGCGCCCACTGTTATTTTCTTTACGAGAGTTCAAGGTCGATGTCTATAACTATGCAGACGACCTGCAGTTGGTTTTTGTGCTAAACTCCCACAATGCTGCTGAGGAATTTCGAGCCACCATGTCTTTTATCCAGAGGTGGATGTCCCTAAACCACCTTAAGTTAAATCCGGGAAAAACGGAGCTCATTCTACCTGGGAAGAGTGAGATCAGCTGGAGTCCTAGCTTCTGGCCATCGGACATGGGCGCGCCTCCAAAAAAATCCCGTACAGTGAAAAGCTTGGGAGTGACTCTTAGTGAGGATCTTACCTTGGTGAGCCAAGTCGGAACTGTGGTCTCCTCGGGTTTTTTTCAATTGAGGAAGATCAGAAAAATAGCACATCTTCTTACAGGCCTGGCTTTAATACAAACAGTCAGTGCTCTGGTCCTGTCCCATATCGATTTCTCCAATGGCCTCTACTTGGGGGCGCCTATTGGCCAACTTAAAAGACTGCAGTACTTGCAAAATCAAGCTGCGAGACTTATCTGCAAAGTACCTAAGTGGGAATCGATTAGACATGGACTAGAGACTCTGCACTGGCTGCCTGTAGAACAGAGAGCCACTTTCAAGGTGGGTTGCATTGTGTTCAAGGCTCTGGAGGGTAAGGGCCCTATGTTCCTTAGATCACTACTGCGCAAATATACACCTTCGCGCAGTTTGAGATCAATCCACAAAGATCTACTTGAGGTCCCTCGTTTCAAAAAGAAACGTCAAGGGGGCAGCAGCTTTCAATTCCTAGCCTCCTCATTGTGGAATTCCCTCCCCTTGACCCTGCGACATAGCAAGGATCTCCTTGCTTTTAGGAAGGCATTTAAAACTCTTCTTTTTTCCCAGGCCTACTGTAAAAAATAATTGTTTTTCTTTTATGCACTGTTATGTTTGATTCTCTCACCAGCGCCAAGAAGCCCCAGGGCGTATGCGCGCTTAACAAATAATAAATAACATAACATAACATAACATACTTAGATATAGTAACCCTATATCTGACCTTAAACTGGACACATATGTTCCTATCAGCCACTCCTATGGAAGGCCTCATCAATCCTGGAGGTAGAGTGCTTGGAAATATGTGAGATGGTGCTCTAGCATGATCTGAGCCTGTCTGCAGCTGTCGGGAACCACTCCCTTAGCTGTTCCGGGATATTGCCATACCATATACTCTTATGTGCATTATAATCCTCGCGGTTATATGCTATCTTTGGTTTGGCTTTATCAAAACATGTCGAGTAAGGTGTCATACAAATTGGAATACTATCCCCTTGACAGTTCTGTCGACGGGGATAGCATTCCACCCTTCTAGAGGGACACGACATGTGTGTAGCCTTAACCCCGGTTAAAGTTAACCAGAGCCTCAGCATCACAAAATGGATGCTGCCACCGCAGACACAAGTCTGACCTCCTGCTGCTGGGAGTCCTTCCAGCGAGGGAGGCTTGGACAAAGGGTTTCCTGCCTTGGGAGGTGCGAGCACCACCCCAGACAGGGTTTTGTGTATTGGGTAGGACAGGGCTGAATAGATTGAGACATGCCCAGGGCACACAAGGTGTCCCCGTGCATAAGCCCGTCCAAACCGGTCCTGGGACTTTCCAGACCCAGGCCTGGTGAGGAGCTGGACAAAGAAAAGGGGGTGTAACCGCCCCCCTTCCTGGTCCCACCCAGAGGAGGGACCTAGTAGGTGATCCACCCCTCAGATTGGGAATAAGAGTGGGAGCAGTGCCATTGCACAGCAGATCATCCTGAATCAACTTTACACGAAGAAGAAGACTGGACTTCGACATTATGCTGCACAGAAGACTGAAGAGAATCTCCCTTGTGGCCTAGGAGTGGCCACCCTGTGAACACAGGTGCCAACCAGCGAATCGACGTCTGCTTTGCCACCGCTTCCCACTGGAGCCCGAGCCCAGAGCCTGACAAGACCCAGACTCCCAGACTTCTCAGAGCTCGATCCACAGTCCCTGCAAAGAAGGTACCCGTGGAGGCACCGAGAGACGTGGGACCGGACATCTTGGAAGACACCCGAAGAGCTGACTGCGCAGCATCAGAGGCATCCTCGACGTTGTGCTTTGGGGACTGAGAACCCCCACCACCGAGCAGCCCTTGCACCGAAGATCAGCCCCCCAGCATCTCCACGATCTGCGTGGGGCCCTTTTGCATTGTGCCACATGACGCGCCATCCCGGCCACTAGCCACGTGGTCAGCGGCCATCTTGGCAACGAAACTGAAGAACTACACTACGGGTCTGGTTGCTCCAGACTTGCCCCAGCTCCTGTAAAAAGGAGCACCCGCTCTGACCTTGCTGGTCCAAGTATTAAGCCTTTTTCAATTCCTGCATGGCTTGCATTAGCCAAGACCTGTTTGCTACAATCAAGTTGCCGACACCGCCAACAGCGAGAAGCCTGCGTGGGACAGCTCGTGACCGACTCCTGGACGTCCTCAACCCCCGGTGTCCACGTGGCTGCAGAGAGAAGCTACACCTCAACGCCTGTTTGCACCCAACATCGCCTGGTTCCAATCTGGTTCCACGGTAGTCACTGGCTAGTGACTTTGAACATTGTCCCCTCTGATTTCAGGTCTTCACATCTTCAGATCCACCCTTGGATCCACCGGAACTCTTCCCATCGAGCCGCCTGCAGCATCTTCAGCTCCAAGCACCATCGACCAGCGTGACGAAACCCGACACTACTTTGACCCTGTGCACCCGCTTCCTGTGGGTGAGGTAACTAAGCTCCGCCGGTGTTCCTACACTGGTACACACCTCTAGGGCCTGTGTCTCAAGTTTCAGCTTTCTAGGTCACTCGGAAGGTTCCGAACTAACTAACTTTGTACTTTTTACGCACCATAGACTTTGCATTGGTGAGTGCGTGCACTTTAAACACTGCACCCGAGTCCCGCGGGCCTTTCCCGACTTAGTCACTGCTAGTCTCAAATAGCTCCAGCGATTCCCAAGGCCCTAGGCCTGTTTCCTTTCCGATTGGTATCTCTTATACCACTTTCTTAGTATATGGTTTAGGTGGCCCCTAGGGCTCATCCATATTGTGCAACCTTTGTGTATTTTAAACTGTCTTGTGTTTAACGCTTGTGCTTCTGTGCTCATAAAGAGTCCAGGGGATACTTTTAGTTAATAAATCAATATATATTTTCAATATATATCTGTGTGGTGTCCTTTCATTTGGTATTCAAGGGGGTTGTGTATGGTAATACAGCTGGCTTCACATGCCTTTCAGAGTTTAGCCTAAGACTGCTTTGTCCACGTTACCACTAGGATAACTGGTCTATAAGGTTGACTTACAACCAATCATCATAAGGGTTGCTTGGCATGGTACAAAGTGATCACTAGAATTAGTGAGCATTATATACCAGGCCAACTTCTCACAGGGTGCACATGCTTGGGTCACATCCCTCAACATTTAGAAGGCCTGTGACACCATGGGAAGGAGCCATCTGATGGTAGTGCTTAAAAAGCTTGGAATGGAACCCAACTTCCTTACATGGATTTCATAATTACATAGTTTGCCCGTGGCTTGCATAAAAACAGGTGCCACCTTTTCCGACCCCTGCATCATAGAATGAGGTATCCGACAGGGCCGTCTCCTCTCCCCAATTATTTTTGCACTTGCGATGGAACCACTAGCTTCTGCACTAGCTACAAGCCCCTTGATAATAATCACTGGCACATGATATCTATGTATGCAGACGATGCCCTGGTTTATCTACGGGAAGATGCAGCGATAATTCCAAATCTTATGGTCTTACTGGACCAGTTTAGTAGTGCATCAGGACAATGAGTGAATTGGGATGAATGCCAACTATTTCTAATTATTTTACTTTCCTCTGATCAACGGTCACCCAAATCCCTTGGTCCTGCGACTCCTTTAAGTACCTGGGGATTCCAGTTTATCATACAGCAAAAGACTTACTGGATGCTAATTTGCGTAGGGCATTGACCAGTGCTAGGTCTTCTTTATCATTCTGGACTGCACTGCCGCTTTCCCCTATAGGCCGCATTGCTATCTCAAAGATGCTAGTTCTGCTCAGATTGCTGTATTTTTTCACTATTCTCCCCATCGTAATTCCTCAGAAACTCTTTCTAGACTTAGGGGCATTTCTAACTTCCTTAATATAGGTTAATAGCAGAAGCTGGGTGTCTCTTAATAAATTATGTTCTCCCCTAGCAGAGGGGGGCTTGGGTGCCCAAAATGTGAGTATTATTTAAGCATGGGCGTAAAATCCGTTACGCTCGCGGAATTTGCGGATTTTCGGCAAATCCGCAATCCGCTAATCAAATTTGCACGCAGCAGATTTTTTTGCTTGGTGATACAATATTGCGGCGCGCGGCGTTCACTTACCGTCATTCAGCGTTTGCAGAGTTGTTTTTCTCCATGTTTTCGACTGTGCTGCGCCATTTTGGATCTTGCTGCGGGATCCCGCGGGAGTTTGTCGACCGCGATTACGTCATTGCGGCTTGCCACCTTGCAAAGCGAGAGTTTGTCAACGCGAGTACGTCATAAAGGCCCGTGATCACGCCTCGCGGGAGTAAACAATTGCGAACATGTAGATGCGGCGGGCAGAAACAATCTCGCACTCGCAAATTGCAAAATTTGCAATTCGGCACAAGAAATCCACCAGCAAGAAGAATAAACCTTCTGAAAATGATGATTTTTATCAGAATAACTCCTCAGGTTGACATTTGCCTGCACTTTTTTTGCAAGGAGTCCATTTTGGGGGGGGGGGGGGCTGGAAGGAAGGAAATGCCCCACAGTCTCCAACTTCCTCTTCCTGTCCAGCAGGCTCCTCCCAGTGCTTTGTTCATGTCCTCGTCACTTTGATTTGGATCTTGACCTGGAAGGATTACTATTTGTGGATGCTGCTGGATATTTGGATTTGAGGCCTTTTTGACTTTCTTTGGATCACTTTTGGATTAAAAATTGCACAAGTAAGTTTGTTTGGGGCATTACAGTTGCTGCAACTACAATTTTGGAATTTTTGATTTTTGGGCTGTTGTTGGGGCCATTTGCCCAGGGATACTCAGTGGTGCATGGACTGAGTCTTTCTGTGGGGTCTCTTTAATGTAAACATCATGGAGGGCATGGATGGCATTGGATTGTGGTGATTTTGGTGTGTTTTTGGATTTTTGGGCTGTTGTTGGGGCCTTTTGCCCAGGGGTACTCTGTGGTGCATGGGCCTAGTCTTTCTGTGGGGTGTCTTGAATTTGAACATGATTGAGGGCATGGATGGCATTGGATTGTGGTGATTTTTATGTGTTTTTCGATTTTTGGGGTGGTGATGGGGCCTGTCCATGTGGGTGGGGGCCATTTTGAGGACTGGTACAGGCAGGGCCTGTCCATGTGGTGGGGATCTAGGGGCCATTTTTAAGCCAGACAGTGTGCTTTGTTGTGCCATAGGCCTGCACACAGTCTGCCATGCTTTTATCCATTATGCCCAGGGGTACTCAGTGGTGCATGGGCCTAGTCTTTCTATGGGGTGTCTTGAATTTGAACACGATTGAGGGCATGGATGGCATTGGATTGTGGTGATTTTTGTGTGCTTTTCGATTTTTGGGGGTGGTGATGGGGCCTGTCCATGTGGGTGGGGGCCATTTTGAGGACTGGTACAGGCTGGGCCTGGCCATGTGGTGGGGGTCTAGGGGCCATTTTGAAGCCAGGCAGTGTGCTTTGTTGTGCCATAGGCCTGCACCCAATCTTCCATGCTTTCATCCATTATGCCCAGAGGTACTCAGTGGTGCATGGGCCTAGTCTTTCTGTGGGGTGTCTTGAATTTGAACATGATTGAGGGTATGGATGGCATTGGATTGTGGGGATTTTTGTGTGTTTTTCGATTTTTAGGGGTGGTGTTGGGGCCTTTTGCCCAGGGGTACTCAGTGGTCTTATTCAAGCCCTTGGAGATCTTCCTCAAGAAAGGGACACAGCACACAGCAAAGTCCTTTTCCCTTTCCTTGGCAAGAACAACCACTGCAGGCCAACCCAGACTGCAAACAGCAAAGTGTCAGTAGTCCTCAGTTTCTCCAGCTCTTCTCCTTCGCAAAGGTTCTGCTTGATTACCAGAAGTGACCTTTGAAGTATTTTCTATCCCTGATACTTCCAACAGGAGACACGCTTTACTTCAAGCCCTTTTAAAAAACTCTAACAGCAGGCTGATTACAGTACTATCCAGTCCTTTCCCTACCTAGGACAGAAGCAACCACTGCAGGCCAACCCCAACAGCACACAGCACAGGGGCAGTACTTCTCTGTCATCTTTCCTGGTGGTCCTTCTCAGCAGGTTCCTTAGTTCAGTAGTAATCTAAATTTCAGTGGTCTGGGCCCCACTTTTTATAGCACAAATTCCTTTGGTATCTGGTTGCAAAGAAGCTCTTTGCTCAGCCAAAACCAGTTCTTTCCTCTAGTGCAGCTTCCCAGCAGGAGGTGGAGACAGCATTGTGTAAGTCAGACAGGGCCTATTCAGGTGCTAGGGAAATCTCCTCCTACCACTCTATATGCAGACCGGGCCTATTCACATGCTATTGAGAACTCCTCCCCTAATTTGAATGCAGCACAGGTCTATTCAGCCCAGCCCTGACTCATTCTGGAAAGGCAGAACACATATCAACCCCCACCCCCCCAGTGGGTGTCCGAGAGAATGCACCTCCCCAGCCCTTGCCACTCGAAAGCCAGACAGTCAATACACAAACCAGCAGAGGCACACAGGACGGCTAAGCAAGAAAATACCCACTTTCTAAAAGTGGTATTTTCAAACGCACAATATAAAAATCACTTTTACTAAAAGATGCAGCTATATATTCTGAGTCCAAGGATACTAAACTCAATTTTTCCATCTTGTCCCAATGGAAAATCATATTTATAAGATGCTATAAATATACTCCCATTCAATCCTATCGGGCAGATAGCCTTCAAAAGTGAAAAACAAAATTTCACTATCAGGACATGCCACACACATCAGGGAAGGTCCCACCTTTCTCAAACCCTGCACCCTGCCCACAGGGGTATCTTGGGTCTACCTCAGGGGTGACTCACATGTTAAAAAAGGGAAGATTAGGGCCTTTGCCAGGTCAACATGGCAGTACCAAACTGCACACAGACACTACAGTGGCAGGTCTGAGTTACATCTACAAGCTGCTCATATGGGTGGCACAATCAGTGCTGCAGGCCCAATAGCAGCATTTGATTTACAGGCCATGGGCACACACAGTGCAGTGTTCTAGGGGCTTACCAGTAAATGAAATATGCCAATCATGGAATCACCAACCCATAAACAGGGAGAGCATATGCCCTTTAGCACTGATCAGCAGTGGTAAAGTGCCCAGAGTCATAAAACCAACAAAAACTGGGTCCAAACAGGATGCCATAAAGCAAAAAGTCTGGGGAAAAACCAGCTAAAAAGCCAGGTTTAACAGTGACGATAGCAACCTCTCAGGCCCCTATGGACATAGGTTTGCGGTGATATCGATGGAACGTCAGCTATGCGCGTCCATTGAGGTCTGCGGCTTGGCAATGCCCCCTCTACCCATTTATTCTTAGTTCTCATTGTATGGCCAAATGGTCTACATTGTAATTGAATAGTCTGCTTAATGTTAACTCCCTTTTACCTCTCAGTTTACTAAAAAAAGGTCTGTCACCAGGATAAATGGTAAGAGTGGCCCAGTGCTCGACCAGTAGTCATCCCATATGTCATGAAAACATTCCCCATATAAAACAAAAACAACATGTTCCCTACCATACACCCAATACGGTGTCGCTTGCTGTCCATGTTGGTAAAGTACTTAGTGCCACACATACGGGCTACAAAGAACCATAAATGTACTACAAAATCGTACAATATAATATAATATGATATAATAGTGTATCATGTTTTGTCTTTCACAATGGGTATCTGAGAGGTGAAAAGAAAGTCAGAAATTACACTCCTACAAAGAAAACATATCTTCAAATGCCATATTTTTTACCCCATTTTACCTGATCTCCCAAAATTCTTATCGTTTTAATTATGCGTTGCCCAATAGCATCCACATCCACTAAATACAAGAGCTATAAAAGCATGAATAAAAAGGAATCATGTTTGCAGAGCAGCAGACAAAAACCTGTTGAAAGCATTGATGAGAGTAAAGGAAGTGGAAGGAGTGTTTAAGAGTGTACCATACTTGTAGCGAAATAGGAGAAAAGACCAATATAGTTTGAGGTGGAAAGCATGTTAAGTAGAGGAAACTGAAGAGACAAAAGTTGAGAAATTCAACAGAATATTAGAAATGCAACAGTAATAAGAGGTTGAATTTATGACAGCAAAGTTGATCGAAAATACACAGAATTAGCAGCTTTAACTGGTGGTAGGGTGAGTCCGGTCAAGTGCATATTTGTGAAGTGGAAGGTGTGTTTAAGAACGTACCATACTAATGCAAAAGAGGAGACATGATCTTTATAGTTTGAGTTGGAAAGCATGTAAAGTAAGGGAAGCTGAAGTGATAAATGTTGAGAAAACCAATGAAAATTTCCAATGCAACAGAAATAAGAGGTTTGAAAATCTCACAGAAAAGTTGATTGTCAATGCACAGAATAATTTTGTTTACACTTGTGCTAGAGTGAGTCTGGGCATGTGCACATTAGTAAATCCCTCAGTACATTAGAGATTCTTGCACTTTATAGTGGCACAACCAGGCCTAGGAAGGTATGCTGGTGCACGCCATTGCACTAGGTTTCCTGCTAATGGCTGAAACACATTATGACACGTGGGTTGATGCTTGAGGCACACCATTCACCAGTTTAAAAGCAAGTGTATTGGTACTTAATGGAGCTGAATTACCACCAGTGAAAATACTGCTGTTCATCATCCATTGACTAGCCTAGCATAGAACCTCTAAGGTACATTCATCCACTCACTGGCTGACACGAGCATCTCCACATCCATGTCATGACATTCTCTAACTCAAAGAAAGTGTCAGTCGATAAACCATGAGTAAATTGGCTAGAAGTGAAACTTAAAGGCTAGTCATAGAATTAGTTATTAGACATAGAGGATTTACAGAGACATACAGGAAAAGAGTAAATCACCTAGGCCTTTTTGGTATTATATGCATTTATTATTTATTTATTTATTTATATTTGTGTTTTATAGAGCGCGAATTTGACCCATTAGGGTATCAGAGCGCTTTACTGAGTCATAGAGTTGTACAAGAGGCATGGAATCACAAGAGTATACCATAAATTGGGAGGGGCGGGTTGCTGGGTACAAAAGGGATGGAGGGATACAATGTACAGTTTACATTACAGTTACTGAAGACAAGGCCCAAGGTTTTTTGGTGGAAGGCAATAGCCATGAAGGTCATCAGACGGAGGAAATAGCCATGAATTGATCAGGGTCTCTGTGGCAGTTGAAGGTAAAAGTTTAGACGAGGTATTTACCCATGAGGAAGGATTTGACCTCCTTTTTGAAGTGTGCAAGAGAGGAGATTCTTCTGATGGCAGGTGGGAGAGAGCTCCATATTCTTGGCACAGCGACCAGCGAACGCCCGATTGTAAGTTTTCTTTTTCCAAAAGCGTGCAGGCTGGAGTAGGAGGTCTCTGGCGGACCGTGAGTTTCTGATTCCTACGGATACCACAGGATTCTGTGCAAGATATGCAGGGGAGTTTGAGTATAAAGCCTTGTGTGTGATGCATGCCAGCTTAAGCTGTATTCTGGCCTCGAGAGGAAGCCAGTTCAGTGCTTTCAGGTGTGGAGAAATGTGACCAAATTTCCTTGTGCCGGTAAGTAGTCTGGTGGCCGCATTGAGGCAGGCATTTAAAGGTGTCAGGGAGCTCTTGGGTAAACCAGAGAGGGTAGAACAGCCATATTGCAGTCTAGAGATGACTAGTGCTTGGACTGCCAAATTTAGGTCGGGAGCGTCAAGGAAGGGTTTCAGTTTCCATAGGTAGCGCAGTTGAAATCTGGCTGATTTGGCCATCGAGTTGATGTGGTCCTGCACGTTCAGGTTGTAATCCAGGGTCATTCCCAGTGATTTGGCCGAGTCCACAATGGTCAGTGGGAAATTAAGGCTGTGATGGCCTTAATCCATATCTGAATCTCAGGGTCGGTTTTAGGAGGGGAAATTAGCAGAAATTCAGTTTTCTTTGCAATGAATTTGAGTTGATTGGAGGAGAGCCATTGGACTGTCAGCTTCAGGGCCTCATTCAGGGAGAGAATCTCCTTGAGAGATGAGATTTTGAAGTAGATCTGAGTGTCGTCAATCTCAATTCCACCTCATTCACTACAGCCTGGGACGCCTGTAAGGCCAGCATTAGGGGGTTTACCCAACAATTTGTCTTCAAACAGAACTCTGAGCGTCGTAAAACAAATAAAATTCTGACTGCTAATATTTTATCACAAGAACTATTATTGGCTGACGCTTTACGTTTAGACTCATCCAATGGGGTCGAATTAGGCTTAAAATTAGGGCATTTAAAATCAACTCTAAAAACAATACTTAGGAAAAAAAAGCAGCGCAAAGCTACATAAATTTCAAATTTCTCAATAGGAGAGCGGAGATAAAATTGGGAAAATTATGGCCTATAAAGTCGCGGACGATAGAGCTAATACCCTGATTAAAAGTCTTAGAGGCTCCAATAACATCATATTAGACAAGCCGGCACATATATTAGAACAATTTGTGGAGTTTTATAGTACTTTATATACTCTGGAGAATTATCCCAGTCCGGCCAGAATACAAGATTACCTACACAGTAATATCAAAGAAACCCGAGGTATACCCGGGCTACATCAATTGTCTGACCATATCACCCAGCTAGAGATCAGGCAAGCTATTCTTTCCCTACCTTCGGGAAAAGCGCAGGGGAAGATACTCTACCAGTAAAGGTATATAAAATTTGTATCCAAGAACTACTACATCTCTTTCTTCAGGTTATCCGATCTATCAGTGAAAATGGGAAAGGCCCAAGCTCCTGGAATATTGCTAAAATGGTATATCGACCCATCTCACTTATAAACACCAACACTAAAGTATTTGCAAACGTTTTGGCCACTCGATTGGCTCCACATATACCAAAAATAGTCAATCCACAGCAACACAGGTTTGTAATTGGAAGGGATATTACAGCCATATTAATATGGCTATAACCGCTTTTGACATAGCTGAGACGGATTCCACTCCACTCGGTATGATTTTATTGGAAGCCGAAAAGGCTATTGACCGAGTGGGGTGGGATTATCTTTGGTCTGTAATGAATACTATTGATTTCAATGGCCAATTTGTCAGGTGGATTCGAGCTCTATGTGATAACCCTATAGCGAGAATCAGCTATGCCAGCTTGCCTTCCTCCACTTTTGCCGTATCTCTGGGCACTCAGCAGGGGTGCCCTCTGTCACCCCTACTGTTTGCTCTCTCAATGGAACCTTTTCTCTATGCTTTACAGTCACAGCCTCGAATCATTCCTTTTAGTTCTGGCCCCCACTCCTTGAAAATCACCGCTTATGCCGATGACATTGCTATTTGATGGGATATTTAGTAGCTTTATTTGGTGATACAGGAAAGCCCGAAGGTCCATGGCGTTACTTAAAGGTCCTTTAGATAAAGGGGGGCTCAATTTCCCTGATCTCAAACTATATTTCTGGCCTACTTTTCTCAGT
>NW_028255196.1:0-11186 GCF_964263255.1 Lissotriton vulgaris
AATGCAATAGAAAGGAATGTGCAAGGGCGTGGCCTAGCGGGCGAAGATGGTGGACGCAGCTTGCTAGAGCTCCCACCGGCCCGACATTGATCCGTAACATTTATCCTGGCTCCCGGACCTACACAGCAGCGTACTGGCTCCGACTTGGTGGCAGAAGGCGTGAGGTGCCCGTCGGAGTGCCGAGCGGGGTTCCTGTGCTGACTGGGATGGAGAAAGCAGCTGGAACAATTCGAGGCCTGGTCCCGGCGTGCATAGTCGGGGCCTCGATTTTGGTGGAGCCGGGACGGGCGTCCCTGGTGCTGACCTCCGACCTCGGCTGTTGGTGACGCCCCGATCGGTTAACTCGGCGCCGGAGCAGGGGGTAGGAGCTTCGCTACACCCCCCCCGCTCTCTGAGTGGCTGCGCGAGTGGTGGGGGCACCAAGAGACAGCGGCGGCCTGTCCGGCGGCCTGGAGACCGGGGCCTGGATCCCTGGCTTGTGGCCGACTGTGGACTCCTGCTGGCATGGCACCTGGGTCCCGGGAGAGCTGTGGGACGGCGGCTGGGGTGTCGCAGCATGATCCGTGAGTACCTCCAGCACCAGTGTGTGTGGACATAAGACTCAGAGGCAGCAGTGGCCGGCAGGCGTAGGACCCGAGCTGTGGTGTGTCGAGACCCCCATTATTAAGGAGCCTAGACGCGGCTAACCACAACCGGCCTGGGACCTGACCCGGGGCTGAGGAGGCCTGGTGACCAGGACTCTGATTTCCTTGATTCCCGGCCGCGAGTGGTGGGGCCCGGAGCTGGCCCGGACGGCGACCGCCCTGGGGCATTGGCTGGAGGGGTAGGAGACTCCTGGAACCTGAGACGGGCGCTTGGGAAGGGACTGGTCGGCGACAGAACCACGCAAACAGAGCGGCATAGCCGGATGGGACCCACGCCACTTATCTTGATGAGCACTTGGAGCTGAGTGACGGCCTAGGGCGCTCCGGGTATTGGTAGAGGACCACGCGGCGGACCCGTATACCCTGGGGCAGAAGCACCATCGTGGGGACGTAGCCCTGCTGGATCCTGGTTGCGCAGCTGCTAGTCCTGAGGAGCCCTGCCGTCTGCTGGTGGGAGGCTGCCCCCCTATACGACCCTGCCATGACCAGAGGCGGAGGAGGGAGTGGGTCCACCAAACAGGGGCCCATTGACAAATTTACCAGACCTAGTGGGGGCCTGGTGCCTCCGGGGGTGGCCAGGGCGCAGGACCCGATAATGCGGCACTGATGGCGGTGATCACCCAATCTAGGGACATGCTGGACGCTAAAATAGGAGCGGTGGGGGCTGACGTAACCCTGCTGCGACAAGATCTTCGCAATGCAGTGGCCCGCATCACGGAGGCAGAACCTAGGATCACTGGAGTGGAAGGCGATGTGGGGACATTAAAACAGAAGGTGGCTGCGATGGAAAGAATTCAAAAGGGCCTTGCGCTCCGGGTGGAGGATGCAGAAGGACGGGCGTGCAGGAACAACCTTCGCTTTGTGGGCTTTCCGGAGGGATGCGAGAAAGGACCCATGGACCGATTTTTGACTCAATGGCTGGAGAGCTGGCTCCCCCCGGACGCCCTGTCACGATGCTTTGTGGTAGAGCGCGCTCACAGAGCCCTGACGCAGAAGCCACCCGCCGGAGAACGACCTCGACCGGTCATAGCCAGAAAATTGAACTTCCACGACAGGGATATCATCCTACGGGAAGCAAGAGCCAAGGAGTCACTCATGTTCGAAAATCATAAAATCATGATTTTCTCAGACTATACTAAACAGGTGCAACAGCAATGCCACTCCTTCATAGCAGCTAAGGCTAAGCTGCGTGGTCTGAAGATACAATACTCCTTGCTTTATCCGGCCCGTCTCCGGGTGATCTTTCAGTCGCGGACCCACTTCTTCGATACCCCGGAGGAGGTCTTCAGATGGACTGATGAGACGGTCAGGGTCCGGCCGAACACCCAGCCGGGCTTGGGCTCCGGTCCGTCGGGCGTGGATCGTCGCAGGAGAGGGGTGACCCCGTTACCAGGGGTAAGCGACACAGGAAATCTCGATCACGAAGCGCTCCTCCTCTCGCAGTGGCCAGCTTGATGAGACACAGATTGATACCGATCAATCCGGGAAAGAAAATTGAAAACTCTGGGAGTAAGATTATCTGCTAGTGCCGCTGGCCCGCCAAGGGGATCACTTGAGGGCGGTTCGCGACGGCTTGGACAGCTGAACATTGAGCGCATGGCGCCGATACACATCACAGACTATAGCTGGGCTTTCCTAGGCTTGTGATAATGACACTAAGTTGCCACTTCCTTACATGCTGGTGCTAATGGGAGGTGGCGGTGTAGGGTTCGGGGTGCTGTTTTATGGGGCTGCCTGGTTCCCCCACGGGTGGGGGTTGGCCCTGAGGGAGGGGTTCTTTCGTTAGAGTGAATAGTTGGGATCCATTGGCATGTTTGGCATTGGGCGCTCTGTTTTGGGCCCGAGGTTCCCCATACCGCGACAGATACTTCAGAGTTCCTTGAGGTATAGGGGTGGGGGGCGGGGACAGGTGATGGAAAGTTGGGGGGAGTAGGGGGGGGTCTGGGGTGGTCAGTGGGGTTTGCACGTGATTCCTAATGCTTTGCAACTAATTGTGCTGTGTGCCTGGACCAGGTGCTGGGGTCCTCAGAGTCCTGTCCACTTTGACTATGGTTGATGCACCAATTCCGGGACTCCCTAGAGAGTCCATGCGAGTACTGAGCTGGAATGTCAGGGGGATGTTGGACAAAATTAAGAGGGGGGGGCGATCTTGCGATGGGGTAAAAGGGAGGCTGCAGATGTATTGCTGCTACAAGAAACGCGCATGATGGGAACAAACGTGCTTAGCCTGCAGAGATTTGGTTACCAACAGGTCTCTCATGCCAGGTTTTCCAGGGGTTTGAGGGGGGTAGCCATTCTGGTTCACCGCAGGTTGGCCTACATTCATGAGCGACATTGGATTGACCCACAGGGCCGCTATGTTTTTATCAAGGGAATGGTTGGTGCTGAACCGGTGGTGTTTGGGAGTGTGTGTGCTCCTCCCCCATTACAGTGGTCCCTGGCTGAGAGGCTATTTGAAGTGTGGGCGGACATTCCGGAATCCCTGGCTGTGTTGGGAGGCGACTGGAACGATGTAATGGATGTGTGCATGGACCGCAGGAGACTGCAGGGGACGATGGCGGCTGCTGCCCCTACCCGACTGAGAGCGATGGTGGAAGGGTTGGGCTGGGTGGATGTTTGGAGACACATGCATGCCACAGTGCGAGAGTATACCTATGTTTCTGCTGTGCATGGCTCCTTTTCACGTCTGGATTATGTTTTTATGCCAGGGGCATTCCTCGATAGGGTGAGGGAGGCCGGGATTCTGCCTAGAGGACTGTCCGACCACTCCCCGGTTGCAGTAAGGATTGAGTTGCATAGAAAGCGTCAACCGTTCCGATGGAGGATGTCCTCGTGGCACCTTCAGCAGGCTGACTATGTTCAGCACATGCGGGGTGCGATCGCCCACTACTGGCAGGAAAATCTGGTCGAGGGTATAGACGTAATGACGGTCTGGGAGGCCATGAAACCTACACTGAGGGGCATAGACATAGCGTGGGGCACTGCTGCCCGTCGTCGACGCCGAGAGGCCATTGTTGCGGCCGCGGCGCAGGTAGAGCTGCTAGAGCAACGGTGCCAGAGAGGGGGAGACGATGTGGCAGTGCGGTTGCTCCTGCAGGCGCAACAGTCCTACGCGTCTGTTTTAATAGACGAGGCTCGACAAGCATGGCTGGCCACGCGGAGCAGGATATATCAGTGGGGAGATAAGTCCTGTACCATGCTCCATAGATTATGTCAACACACCATGCAACCAATTACATTGCCGGGTCTCACTGACGGGGAAGGAGTAGCTATAACGGATCCGGCAGCTCTGGCGGCGAGCTTTGCCTGCTATTATGCAGAACGATATGCTCAACAGGACTATCTTCCGGCAGATGCGATCGACAAATTCATTGCCGACCTGCCCCCCAGGGCAGTTTCAGATGAGACGAGAAAATCCCTGGACCTCCCCCTCACGGCGGAGGAGCTGGGAGACGCGTTGGGACAGCTCAACACAGGGAAGGCACCCGGGCCGAGTGGCTTTCCATGCAAATTTTATAAGAAATTCCATCTCCAATTGGGGTCCCATTATAGGACGGCGCTGGAGACGGCGCGGGAACGGGGTAGCTTGCCGGCTGACTGGCGACACGCCGAGGTGGTAGTTTTTCAGAAGCAGGGTAGACCCCCTGACGACATGAATCATATCGCCCCATATCCCTGCTTAACATCGAGGCTAAATTGCTGGCTAAGGGGTTAGCAAATCGCCTCCTCCCATATGTGGCTGACCTGGTCCACCCAGACCAGGCGGGCTTCATACCGCATAGGGCGACACGACACAACATCAAACGAGCGCAGACGGCTATCGACGCCATGGGGGCCACAGGGGAGCGGGCGGCCCTATTGTTAGCGGACATAGACAGGGCATTTGACTCGGTCAGTTGGACATACCTGTTTGCTCTCCTACCTCGCCTCAACCTGGGCCCGGTGTTTACCTCATATGTCTAACTGCTATACACCGACATAACTGCATCCGTGCGGGTATCCGGGGCGATCTCGGAGACATTCTCAGTTGGCCGGGGGACCCGGCAGGGATGCCCACTGTCCCCTTATCTCTTTGCGCTGGCCATGGAGCCTCTGGCCTCTTGGGTACGCATTGATGTGCAGCTTTGCGGCTTCGTGTGGGGCGAGGGACTCTCCGATAGAATCGCACTCTATGCGGATGATGTCCTCTTCTTCCTTACGGATCTTAACCGGTCAGGCCCCCGAATCTTGGAGATTATGCGCGTATTTGGTGAGGTGTCAGGACTTTTTCTCAACCCGCGTAAGTCCACCCTTTGGGTACTGGGCGGAGGGGCGAGTACGTACCCCTGGGCATCGGCTTTGCAGGTAGCGGCTGGGGGACGGAAATACCTGGGAGTCTTCCTGTCCGAGTCTGCTGACATCGCATGGGAGCGCAACGTATTACCAGTGTGGGAGAAGGTTCAAACAGACATCAAGACGTGGTCCCGGATGCCCCTCATCATATTTGGTAGGTCTGCGATCTTTAAAATGGTCGCACTCCCGTGCCTGTTATACCAACTGCAGAATCACCCACATCGGATCGAGCCCCGGTGGTTTCGTCGGGTCAACTCGGTGTTGGGTCACTTCCTGTGGGCTGGGGGCGCCGCCAGGGTGGCGTTACGGACATGTTTCCTGTCCACGTATTGTGGGGGTCTGGCCACATCGGATCTCTTGTCCTATTATCAGGCCTCCCACCTCTTGGTTCTAAATGAATGGTGATATGGCGATAGAGGAGACCCTGCATACGCTCTCGAGCGCTCGTTGATGGGAGACACCACGCTGCACACGCTACTGTATTCGGCTAGGCAACGGAGGGAGCTGCCAGGTGCCACTCAGGTGGTCTTCGTGATTTGGCGGCAAGTACTGCGTAGTATAGGCTGGTGGGGTAGACTGACAGCAGAGACCCCACTGTGGAAGAACGGACAGCTCCCCGCACAGGCCTCGCTGACAGGGTTTGGTGGCTGGGATTCGATCTGGATTTCTTCACTTGGACACGTTCTGACCGGGGTCACTCTCAAGTCCTTCCAAGAGCTTAGCACTGAATTCCATATGACCAAGATCCAATTCTTCAAGTATCTACAATTTCGCCACGCGCTTGCACCTAGCTTGATTGGCCTGGAAAAACTACCACAGTTTAGTCCAGTAGAAGCGAAAATTTTCATGGGGGACCTTGGGGATAAAAAGGTGTCTCGAATCTATCAAACGCTAGTCACTCATTGCTCCTCTTCTTTGCTTCCGTTGAAAGAGACCTGGGAAAAGGACGTTGGCCCCATGGACGAGGACGACTGGAGGGAGGCTTTGGAGTCCCCGCGCGGGGCGGCCATTGCTGTGCGACTCCGATTGATTCAGTTTAAATATCTGCACAGGGCGTACTATACCTGGGAGAGATTGTGGAAGGTGGGCCTGATTGCGTCCCCGGAGTGCCTGCGCCGTGGGACTGAGAGAGGTACGTTGTTGCATACGGTGTGGTCTTGTGTTGGTCTGACTCGGTTCTGGAATGGTGTTTGGAGCTGTTTGTCGGAGGTACTGGGATGGGATCTCCCCCGCACTCCCCGGCTGGGACTTCTACATGTCTTGGAGAATGTGGGTGGGAACATCTACAAGCGTCATCTTATGCTGTTGGGTCTGGTGGTCGCTAAGCGGGACCTGGCAAGGGCATGGAAGGGTGAGCGGGCTCCTCCACTGGGCGCCTGGAAAGCAGGCCTAGATTACTTCATGGGGTTGGAGCGACCTGTGTTTGAGGCCAGAGGATGCCCCCGAAAACATTATAAGATCTGGAAACGGTGGGCAGATTACAGGCGTTTGACTCTAGAGCCTCCAGCAGACCCAGATGATGGGTTACCCACAATGGAGGACCTTCAGGCCTAAGGAGCCACTCGACGACTGTAATATTTTCAAACAATGAGGCTTATTGTGATCTTGTGCGTCGGGTTAGGGTGGGATAAGGGGTGGGTAGTTGGGACGTTGGGTGGCTGGGGTGGTGGGGGGAGACGGGAGGGGTGTTCCTTTCAATTGATTAGGTTTGTAATAATATTGAGATATGTCTTGCTATTTGGCAGTACCCTCCTGATTGTGGAGAACTGTGTTTATGCTTTGCCTAATCAATCAATAAAATCAGTTGTGAAAAAAAAGAAATGAATGGGCAAACCGTGTCATAGTTCTCTCCTCCGAATCTGCCCCGCCCACTGGTCAAGAGCCCAAAGCAATCTATATATTTTAGGAAAAAAGCAAAAACTAAATGTTTGTTGTGACTTTGTGTATGGAGGCTTTGCCTAGGTGACATCTCTCAACGTTATCTAGCTGAATATGCATATGCTTTTCTGGCACTGTTGTTAACGTTGACCCTGTAGGCAGTAGCTCGCTCTAGAAGGCATGAAAACAGTTACAAACAGTCGAACAATGATCATAAAAATAAACTTGTTTGAGTTTAAAATCCGAAACTGTTGTAATATTAAGCAACACTGCCATCTGGTGGGTCTTTGTCACCTCGCACACCCGTGTGCAAAAGTAAAACAAGCACTGGCATAGCCGATAGGTCTCGCCTTTGGGATCTTATCATGTAACAGTGGATGTTGTTGCGCCAAGGCTATTGTGCTGTAAATGTAAATGTATTGCGACTTATATAGCGCACGTATCACCCAAAGGCATCAAGGCGCTTGCCTTGGGAACCCGTCCTGGCTTTTTCCCTGTGACATAACCCCTACTGGGCATCCCCAAGGTGAAAGCCAGGCATCCCGCAGCGGGTGGGCCGCCGTAGTGGAGATTAAGCAAGCTATTGCCCAGAGTTGCAGCGTGGGACCCCATGATTAGAATAGGCACCGAGGCAAGAATTGTCGAGTCCGTGGACATTATTGGGCTCAGGACCCTGCCGCGTCGGGAATTGAACCCTGGTCCCGGGCCAGACCTCTGCATCAGGGTCTGGCGCTCTAATCAGTGAGCACACACTTCTGCTGCATAACTAAAAATACTTATAAGGTCCCAAAAGCTAGACCTATTGGCTATGCCAATGCTTGTTACTCTTGTCCCCACCATGTTGACTTCTAGTATGAGCGCGGAGGGGTTTAAGAATCGTGCTGCTGTCACACATACTTTTAAGTTCAGGATGATTTTATCTTGAGATTTACCATGCGTGTTCGACTAGTGTGTTTTAAATGTGGTGTTCTGGTTGCATGCTTTTCTAGTGGTTAGATCTCATAGGCTGGGGAGTGTCCACTGGACTGTTAGTTCAGCTGCTGGGGTGTTGGATTCCAGCTGTCATGTCAGTGTAGTTTTTTCATGTTACAATACTGAACCATGTGTTCTTCCCTACTGTTGTTGGAGAACCATGGTATTTGTGGCAAATTTAAAGCACATTTAGGATGTGAACACAGCTTTTACTCGTCACATTGGTATATACTAGTGTCTCTTGCACCCCCTTATCTTTTCACCTTATTATACGATTTCCTCATCAGTACGTTGATCCAGTAAACTTGCTACAAAAGTTCTGTAATTTATTTTCATAGTGCCTTGACTAATCTAGTCGAGACAGTCATTTTTCTCTGATGTCCAAGAATATTATATTTATCATGAAAAGCCAGATTATCTGTTCACAAATCATTTACTGCCAATACTCTGTGCAGCTATGGTGTTTAAACTTTCTCATACGAGACCTGAAGCCAAGAGGTATGGTAAGTAGTCCTTTGTGTGACCTTTAAGAGGTGATTCAACTATAGAGCCCAAGTGTGAAATTCCAGTATAGTTAATGTGGTCTCTCACAATTAATTGGCAAGTCAAATAACCCAGATGCTGACTAAGAGAATCAATGTACCAGAAACTAGATCTAGGAAACGCTTTCCAAAGAAAAATGGTTAGTGAAGTCTCATGCACTGCTGCCCTGAACCAATACAAGTAAAACAATATGAGGAACATTATTGATACTCAAAATGATAGACATATGGCAACAAGTTGTGTTTTATAGAAAGTGAATTACAACAGGAATTCCAAGGTGGGAAACAATGAAACTAGAAAACTTGCAATATTGCCTTGGCTCTCTATAGGTATGGCGTGTAGCAAGCTGCAGTATGCTTATAACGGAATGGGCCATTAACTTGCAGACTTTAGTATGTATGCATGCTACACAACTGCATACAAACCCTACTACATCCAATAGTAATGAGAGCTAACTTATTCCATACAAGAGAAAAAAAGCGGTGTATTTCAATGATTCTACAAAATAAAAAATATATACAATAAGAAAGCAGATGGAGTCACCAGTGTAAGGAATGTATGCAGTGCTAGAGATGGTGAAATTATTCTGTAGGGCCTTCACAGCTTGTCCCACCCAGTGATGTACCTGAAGGACTGAAAGTGTGACTTTCCTAGTTACTGAGGTCTAGAGCCCATGCAGCGACGAGGCATCTACCACCCAAAGGGTATGGACTGGGAAGAATGTGTGACTGGTAGGTGGGGTGAGGGGCATATGAATAAGGGGGGTGTGCCGCCATGTGCTGAGACAGAGCAGGGAGAGGAACGTGAGGGGACCTCCTGCCAGTGGATACCGCCACTTGGGCCTGTGTGCTGGACCCTGCACCCTACTAGAACCCCTCTGCTGTCCCCAGGGCTAGTGGAAGCCCCGCTGCAGGAGTTCAGGCTGCTGTGCAGGAGGAGGGCCACGCTACAGTGGAGGATGGTGAAAGCCTATCGCCCTGTTTTGATGAGTTCCCACTAACTGCTGACCTGGCCCAGTAGTGCCTGCTGCTCTGATCCCTGGCCCCGGAAGAAGGAGTGCAAAAACAACAATTGATGCACAGAATGCAGAACAATGTCATACATTCACCCTAGTACAGAGATCTGCGCCTAAATCCATCGTTTTTTTGCACTCTACATCACCCCAGTTCAGACATGGCCATATGCAAATCAGCCTTGACCCTGTGCCTCATGGGAACAGTCCAGCCCGAACTGCCAAGCCATGTCTTTCCTGGACCGGAATCAAGCACCCTAGGACCGGTTTCTGGCTATCAGCCGTCTTCAGCCAGGATAGCTTGACTCCAGTGGTGTGGAGAGCATGGGACTCACGTCTGAGCATACCCATCCCACTCGGGGTGACAAATGCAAAAACAACAATTGATGGACAGAATGCAGAACAATGTCATACAATCACCCCAGTAGAGAGATCTGGGCCTAAATCCATCGTTTTTTTGCACTCCACATCACCCAGTTCAGACATGGCCATATGCAAATCAGCCTGGACCCTGTGCCTCATGGGAATAGTCCAGCCCGAACTGCCAAGCCATGTCTTCCCTGGACCGGAATCAAGCATCCTAGGACCTGTTTCTGGCTATCAGCCAGGATAGCTTGACTCCAGAGGCGTGGAGAGCACCAGACTCGCGTCTGAGCATACCCGTCCCACTCGGGTTTTTGCATTTGTCACCCCGGAAGGAGTGCCAGACTAGGTCCCGGAGGCTGCGGGGACCTTGCGCCACATGAGCACTATATCTAAAAGCGCCTGGAAAGGAAGGAGCACCGTGGACTGGACCCCCCAGGAGGTGAGAAGCGATACCCTGGGGCCCCGGGGGCTTGCTGTTGGGGCTGTCTAACCTCGAAGCGCTGTCATTCCCAAGCGCTGCGCAGCTGGAAGAGGCTGCTTCTGTGCCCACCATGTGCTATGGACCCAAGCTCTGGGCCCCTGTGAAGCGACATATATATCGGACTCACCGCTGCAGCCCAGGTCTTGTCTGCATGGCCCATTGTAGTCCTGCTGCCTAGCGCTGTGTATCCTGGAAGCGCTGTGCCCACAAAGCGCTGTGTTCTGCAGAAGCGCTGTGTGGCCCAAAAAGAAACTGACTGCCTGGAAAGTGCTGCAAGAACCTAACCCGCGTTTTGGCACCCTTATGCAAATTTAACTTAACGGGTGCCCACCCCGTGTATTGCCGCCCTTTTGCGCCACTTAAAACTGACGGGAGCCTACCCCGTACTTCGCCGCCAATGGAACTGCTCCCGATCACAGTCGCCGCCCGGGTCCCTGAGGGTAAGCGCTGTGGCCGAAGAAGCACTGCGTGACCCCCGATCACCACCGAGGCCTGGGAGAAATGAGAGAGGCTGCGTGGGCCTCGCCGCGCTGAGAGACAA
Organism: Lissotriton vulgaris; assembly: GCF_964263255.1. Classification (NCBI taxonomy): domain Eukaryota; kingdom Metazoa; phylum Chordata; class Amphibia; order Caudata; family Salamandridae; genus Lissotriton; species Lissotriton vulgaris. The sequence goes on from NW_028255196.1 coordinate 10,770, forward strand.
GAAGGCGCTGATGAAGATTTCCGCTGCGGCCCCCGGAGCCTGGGAGGGCCGCCGCGGTAGAGGAAAGGCCGCAGTAGGCCCTGGAGCGTTCCATGAGGCCGACGTCATCGGCCGCGTCTGGAGGCAGGCGCGACCCCATTGGTGCCTGCGGCCGCCCCCACCTGAAGCCGCCACCTTATTGGCTCTTGGGCCCAGCCCTTTAGAAGCAGCGCAACCATTGGCGGAGGCTGCCCCGCCCCCGCCATAGCCGCGCAAGGATTGGCAAAGACCCGGACGAGGAGCGGAAGGCAGCCAACCTCGGAGAGGGCCGCCTGGAAGGTGCTGCTACCGGCGGGGCTCCCGTGTTGGTAGGGGAAGCCCCGCGCCTGCTACTTCCAATATTTACAAAAGTACTGTCTATTCTTAAACCTTGAGATT
>NW_028255197.1:0-146932 GCF_964263255.1 Lissotriton vulgaris
ATCAATTTTCGGATGAAAAACGATGACTCCGGACATGTCGAACGTTCCCAAAATGGTCTATAATGATGAAATTTTAACATTTAATCTTTTGACTCTAAATGACTGTTGGATGTGAATTATGACTTTTTCAACTAAAATAAGTGTGTTTAAAGTCATTTCTGTGCCTGAAACGGGTCAAAATTGAAGCTTTTGAGTAAGCAAAACTCTGTAAAAATGGTACTTTTGGTCGCTGTGAGGATTTAAAAAGTGGTTATTCAACATGAGGCACGATCCAATTGACATTTTGAATAATTTTTGGTACAGTCCAAAAAATCAATTTTCGGATGAAAAACGATGACTCTGGACATGTCTAACGTTCCCAAAATGGTCTATAATGATGAAATTTTAACATTTAATCTTTTGACTCTAAATGACTGTTGGATGTGAATTATGACTTTTTCAACTAAAATAAGTGTGTTTAAAGTCGTTTCTGTGCCTGAAACGGGTCAAAATTGAAGCTTTTGACTAAGCAAAACTCTGTAAAAATGGCACTTTTGGTCACTGTGAGCGTTTAAAAAGTGGTTATTCAACATGAGGCACGATCCAATTGACATTTTGAATCATTTTTGGTACAGTCCAAAAAATCAATTTTCGGATGAAAAACGATGACTCCGGACATGCCGAACGTTCCCAAAATGGTCTATAATGATGAAATTTTAACATTTAATCTTTTGACTCTAAATGACTGTTGGATGTGAATTATGACTTTTTCAACTAAAATAAGTGTGTTTAAAGTCATTTCTGTGCCTGAAACGGGTCAAAATTGAAGCTTTTGAGTAAGCAAAACTCTGTAAAAATGGCACTTTTGGTCACTGTGAGGGTTTAAAAAGTGGTTATTCAACATGAGGCACGATCCAATTGACATTTTGAATCATTTTTGGTACAGTCCCAAAAATCAATTTTCGGATGAAAAACGATGACTCCGGACATGTCGACCGTTCCCAAAATGGTCAATAATGATGAAATTTTAACATTTAATCTTTTGACTCTAAATGACTGTTGGATGTGAATTATGACTTTTTCAACTAAAATAAGTGTGTTTAAAGTCATTTCTGTGTCTGAAACGGGTCAAAAATGAAGCTTTTGAGTAAGCAAAACTCTGTAAAAATGGCACTTTTGGTCACTGTGAGGGTTTAAAAAGTGGTTATTCAACATGAGGCACGATCCAATTGACATTTTGAATCATTTTTGGTACAGTCCCAAAAATCAATTTTCGGATGAAAAACGATGACTCCGGAAATGTCGAACGTTCCCAAAATGGTCTATAATGATGAAATTTTAACATTTAATCTTTTGACTCTAAATGACTGTTGGATGTGAATTATGACTTTTTCAACTAAAATAAGTGTGTTTAAAGTCATTTCTGTGACTGAAACGGGTCAAAATTGAAGCTTTTGAGTAAGCAAAACTCTGTAAAAATGGCCATTTTGGTCACTGTGAGGGTTTAAAAAGTGGTTATTCAACATGAGGCACGATCCAATTGACATTTTGAATCATTTTTGGTACAGTCCAAAAAATCAATTTTCGGATGAAAAACGATGACTCCGGACATGCCGAACGTTCCCAAAATGGTCTATAATGATGAAATTTTAACACTTAATCTTTTGACTCTAAATGACTGTTGGATGTGAATTATGACTTTTTCAACTAAAATAAGTGTGTTTAAAGTCATTTCTGTGCCTGAAACGGGTCAAAATTGAAGCTTTTGAGTAAGCAAAACTCTGTAAAAATGGCACTTTTGGTCACTGTGAGGGTTTAAAAAGTGGTTATTCAACATGAGGCACGATCCAATTGACATTTTGAATCATTTTTGGTACAGTCCCAAAAATCAATTTTCGGATGAAAAACGATGACTCCGGACATGTCGAACGTTCCCAAAATGGTCAATAATGATAAAATTTTAACATTTAATCTTTTGACTCTAAATGACTGTTGGATGTGAATTATGACTTTTTCAACTAAAATAAGTGGGTTTAAAGTCATTTCTGTGCCTGAAACGGGTCAAAATTGAAGCTTTTGAGTAAGCAAAACTCTGTAAAAATGGCACTTTTGGTCACTGTGAGGGTTTAAAAAGTGGTTATTCAACATGAGGCACGATCCAATTGACATTTTGAATCATTTTTGGTACAGTCCAAAAAATCAATTTTCGGATGAAAAACGATGACTCCGGACATGTCGAACGTTCCCAAAATGGTCTATAATGATGAAATTTTAACATTTAATCTTTTGACTGTAAATGACTGTTGGATGTGAATTATGACTTTTTCAACTAAAATAAGTGTGTTTAAAGTCATTTCTGTGCCTGAAACGGGTCAAAATTGAAGCTTTTGAGTAAGCAAAACTCTGTAAAAATGGCACTTTTGGTCACTGTGAGGGTTTAAAAAGTGGTTATTCAACATGAGGCACAATCCAATTGACATTTTGAATCATTTTTGGTACAGTCCCAAAAATCAATTTTCGGATGAAAAACGATGACTCCGGACATGTCGAACGTTCCCAAAATGGTCAATAATGATGACATTTTAACATTTAATCTTTTGACTCTAAATGACTGTTGGATGTGAATTATGACTTTTTCAACTAAAATAAGTGTGTTTAAAGTCATTTCTGTGTCTGAAACGGGTCAAAAATGAAGCTTTTGAGTAAGCAAAACTCTGTAAAAATGGCACTTTTGGTCACTGTGAGGGTTTAAAAAGTGGTTATTCAACATGAGGCACGATCCAATTGACATTTTGAATCATTTTTGGTACAGTCCCAAAAATCAATTTTCGGATGAAAAACGATGACTCCGGACATGTCGAACGTTCCCAAAATGGTCAACAATGATGAAATTTTAACATTTAATCTTTTGACTCTAAATGACTGTTGAATGTGAATTATGACTTTTTCAACTAAAATAAGTGTGTTTAAAGTCATTTCTGTGCCTGAAACGGGTCAAAATTGAAGCTTTTGAGTAAGCAAAACTCTGTAAAAATGGCCATTTTGGTCACTGTGAGGGTTTAAAAAGTGGTTATTCAACATGAGGCACGATCCAATTCACATTTTGAATCAATTTTGGTACAGTCCAAAAAATCAATTTTCGGATGAAAAACGATGACTCCGGACATGCCGAACGTTCCCAAAATGGTCTATAATGATGAAATTTTAACATTTAATCTTTTGACTCTAAATGACTGTTGGATGTGAATTATGACTTTTTCAACTAAAATAAGTGTGTTTAAAGTCATTTCTGTGCCTGAAACGGGTCAAAATTGAAGCTTTTGAGTAAGCAAAACTCTGTAAAAATGGCACTTTTGGTCACTGTGAGAGTTTAAAAAGTGGGTATTCAACATGAGGCACGATCCAATTGACATTTTGAATCATTTTTGGTACAGTCCAAAAAATCAATTTTCGGATGAAAAACGATGACTCCGGACATGTCGAACGTTCCCAAAATGGTCTATAATGATGAAATTTTAACATTTAATCTTTTGACTCTAAATGACTGTTGGATGTGAATTATGACTTTTTCAACTAAAATAAGTGTGTTTAAAGTCATTTCTGTGCCTGAAACGGGTCAAAATTGAAGCTTTTGAGTAAGCAAAACTCTGTAAAAATGGCCATTTTGGTCACTGTGAGGGTTTAAAAAGTGGTTATTCAACATGAGGCACGATCCAATTGACATTTTGAATCATTTTTGGTACAGTCCAAAAAATCAATTTTCGGATGAAAAACGATGACTCCGGACATGTCGAACGTTCCCAAAATGGTCTATAATGATGAAATTTTAACATTTAATCTTTTGACTCTAAATGACTGTTGGATGTGAATTATGACTTTTTCAACTAAAATAAGTGTGTTTAAAGTCATTTCTGTGCCTGAAACGGGTCAAAATTGAAGCTTTTGAGTAAGCAAAACTCTGTAAAAATTGCACTTTTGGTCACTGTGAGGGTTTAAAAAGTGGTTATTCAACATGAGGCATGATCCAATTGACATTTTGAATCATTTTTGGTACAGTCCCAAAAATCAATTTTCGGATGAAAAACGATGACTCCGGACATGTCGAACGTTCCCAAAATGGTCAATAATGATGAAATTTTAACATTTAATCTTTTGACTCTAAATGACTGTTGGATGTGAATTATGACTTTTTCAACTAAAATAAGTGTGTTTAAAGTCATTTCTGTGCCTGAAACGGGTCAAAATTGAAGCTTTTGAGTAAGCAAAACTCTGTAAAAATGGCACTTTTGGTCACTGTGAGGGTTTAAAAAGTGGTTATTCAACATGAGGCACGATCCAATTGACATTTTGAATCAATTTTGGTACAGTCCAAAAAATCAATTTTCGGATGAAAAACGATGACTCCGGACATGCCGAACGTTCCCAAAATGGTCTATAATGATGAAATTTTAACACTTAATCTTTTGACTCTAAATGACTGTTGGATGTGAATTATGACTTTTTCAACTAAAATACGTGTGTTTAAAGTCATTTCTGTGCCTGAAACGGGTCAAAATTGAAGCTTTTGAGTAAGCAAAACTCTGTAAAAATGGCCATTTTGGTCACTGTGAGGGTTTAAAAAGTGGTTATTCAACATGAGGCACGATCCAATTCACATTTTGAATCAATTTTGGTACAGTCCAAAAAATCAATTTTCGGATGAAAAACGATGACTCCGGACATGCCGAACGTTCCCAAAATGGTCTATAATGATGAAATTTTAACATTTAATCTTTTGACTCTAAATGACTGTTGGATGTGAATTATGACTTTTTCAACTAAAATAAGTGTGTTTAAAGTCATTTCTGTGCCTGAAACGGGTCAAAATTGAAGCTTTTGAGTAAGCAAAACTCTGTAAAAATGGCACTTTTGGTCACTGTGAGAGTTTAAAAAGTGGGTATTCAACATGAGGCACGATCCAATTGACATTTTGAATCATTTTTGGTACAGTCCAAAAAATCAATTTTCGGATGAAAAACGATGACTCCGGACATGTCGAACGTTCCCAAAATGGTCTATAATGATGAAATTTTAACATTTAATCTTTTGACTCTAAATGACTGTTGGATGTGAATTATGACTTTTTCAACTAAAATAAGTGTGTTTAAAGTCATTTCTGTGTCTGAAACGGGTCAAAAATGAAGCTTTTGAGTAAGCAAAACTCTGTAAAAATGGCACTTTTGGTCACTGTGAGGGTTTAAAAAGTGGTTATTCAACATGAGGCACGATCCAATTGACATTTTGAATCATTTTTGGTACAGTCCCAAAAATCAATTTTCGGATGAAAAACGATGACTCCGGAAATGTCGAACGTTCCCAAAATGGTCTATAATGATGAAATTTTAACATTTAATCTTTTGACTCTAAATGACTGTTGGATGTGAATTATGACTTTTTCAACTAAAATAAGTGTGTTTAAAGTCATTTCTGTGACTGAAACGGGTCAAAATTGAAGCTTTTGAGTAAGCAAAACTCTGTAAAAATGGCCATTTTGGTCACTGTGAGGGTTTAAAAAGTGGTTATTCAACATGAGGCACGATCCAATTGACATTTTGAATCATTTTTGGTACAGTCCAAAAAATCAATTTTCGGATGAAAAACGATGACTCCGGACATGCCGAACGTTCCCAAAATGGTCTATAATGATGAAATTTTAACACTTAATCTTTTGACTCTAAATGACTGTTGGATGTGAATTATGACTTTTTCAACTAAAATAAGTGTGTTTAAAGTCATTTCTGTGCCTGAAACGGGTCAAAATTGAAGCTTTTGAGTAAGCAAAACTCTGTAAAAATGGCACTTTTGGTCACTGTGAGGGTTTAAAAAGTGGTTATTCAACATGAGGCACGATCCAATTGACATTTTGAATCATTTTTGGTACAGTCCCAAAAATCAATTTTCGGATGAAAAACGATGACTCCGGACATGTCGAACGTTCCCAAAATGGTCAATAATGATAAAATTTTAACATTTAATCTTTTGACTCTAAATGACTGTTGGATGTGAATTATGACTTTTTCAACTAAAATAAGTGGGTTTAAAGTCATTTCTGTGCCTGAAACGGGTCAAAATTGAAGCTTTTGAGTAAGCAAAACTCTGTAAAAATGGCACTTTTGGTCACTGTGAGGGTTTAAAAAGTGGTTATTCAACATGAGGCACGATCCAATTGACATTTTGAATCATTTTTGGTACAGTCCAAAAAATCAATTTTCGGATGAAAAACGATGACTCCGGACATGTCGAACGTTCCCAAAATGGTCTATAATGATGAAATTTTAACATTTAATCTTTTGACTGTAAATGACTGTTGGATGTGAATTATGACTTTTTCAACTAAAATAAGTGTGTTTAAAGTCATTTCTGTGCCTGAAACGGGTCAAAATTGAAGCTTTTGAGTAAGCAAAACTCTGTAAAAATGGCACTTTTGGTCACTGTGAGGGTTTAAAAAGTGGTTATTCAACATGAGGCACAATCCAATTGACATTTTGAATCATTTTTGGTACAGTCCCAAAAATCAATTTTCGGATGAAAAACGATGACTCCGGACATGTCGAACGTTCCCAAAATGGTCAATAATGATGACATTTTAACATTTAATCTTTTGACTCTAAATGACTGTTGGATGTGAATTATGACTTTTTCAACTAAAATAAGTGTGTTTAAAGTCATTTCTGTGTCTGAAACGGGTCAAAAATGAAGCTTTTGAGTAAGCAAAACTCTGTAAAAATGGCACTTTTGGTCACTGTGAGGGTTTAAAAAGTGGTTATTCAACATGAGGCACGATCCAATTGACATTTTGAATCATTTTTGGTACAGTCCCAAAAATCAATTTTCGGATGAAAAACGATGACTCCGGACATGTCGAACGTTCCCAAAATGGTCAACAATGATGAAATTTTAACATTTAATCTTTTGACTCTAAATGACTGTTGAATGTGAATTATGACTTTTTCAACTAAAATAAGTGTGTTTAAAGTCATTTCTGTGCCTGAAACGGGTCAAAATTGAAGCTTTTGAGTAAGCAAAACTCTGTAAAAATGGCCATTTTGGTCACTGTGAGGGTTTAAAAAGTGGTTATTCAACATGAGGCACGATCCAATTCACATTTTGAATCAATTTTGGTACAGTCCAAAAAATCAATTTTCGGATGAAAAACGATGACTCCGGACATGCCGAACGTTCCCAAAATGGTCTATAATGATGAAATTTTAACATTTAATCTTTTGACTCTAAATGACTGTTGGATGTGAATTATGACTTTTTCAACTAAAATAAGTGTGTTTAAAGTCATTTCTGTGCCTGAAACGGGTCAAAATTGAAGCTTTTGAGTAAGCAAAACTCTGTAAAAATGGCACTTTTGGTCACTGTGAGAGTTTAAAAAGTGGGTATTCAACATGAGGCACGATCCAATTGACATTTTGAATCATTTTTGGTACAGTCCAAAAAATCAATTTTCGGAAGAAAAACGATGACTCCGGACATGTCGAACGTTCCCAAAATGGTCTATAATGATGAAATTTTAACATTTAATCTTTTGACTCTAAATGACTGTTGGATGTGAATTATGACTTTTTCAACTAAAATAAGTGTGTTTAAAGTCATTTCTGTGCCTGAAACGGGTCAAAATTGAAGCTTTTGAGTAAGCAAAACTCTGTAAAAATTGCCATTTTGGTCACTGTGAGGGTTTAAAAAGTGGTTATTCAACATGAGGCACGATCCAATTGACATTTTGAATCATTTTTGGTACAGTCCAAAAAATCAATTTTCGGATGAAAAACGATGACTCCGGACATGCCGAACGTTCCCAAAATGGTCTATAATGATGAAATTTTAACATTTAATCTTTTGACTCTAAATGACTGTTGGATGTGAATTATGACTTTTTCAACTAAAATAAGTGTGTTTAAAGTCATTTCTGTGCCTGAAACGGGTCAAAATTGAAGCTTTTGAGTAAGCAAAACTCTGTAAAAATTGCACTTTTGGTCACTGTGAGGGTTTAAAAAGTGGTTATTCAACATGAGGCATGATCCAATTGACATTTTGAATCATTTTTGGTACAGTCCCAAAAATCAATTTTCGGATGAAAAACGATGACTCCGGACATGTCGAACGTTCCCAAAATGGTCAATAATGATGAAATTTTAACATTTAATCTTTTGACTCTAAATGACTGTTGGATGTGAATTATGACTTTTTCAACTAAAATAAGTGTGTTTAAAGTCATTTCTGTGCCTGAAACGGGTCAAAATTGAAGCTTTTGAGTAAGCAAAACTCTGTAAAAATGGCACTTTTGGTCACTGTGAGGGTTTAAAAAGTGGTTATTCAACATGAGGCACGATCCAATTGACATTTTGAATCAATTTTGGTACAGTCCAAAAAATCAATTTTCGGATGAAAAACGATGACTCCGGACATGCCGAACGTTCCCAAAATGGTCTATAATGATGAAATTTTAACACTTAATCTTTTGACTCTAAATGACTGTTGGATGTGAATTATGACTTTTTCAACTAAAATACGTGTGTTTAAAGTCATTTCTGTGCCTGAAACGGGTCAAAATTGAAGCTTTTGAGTAAGCAAAACTCTGTAAAAATGGCCATTTTGGTCACTGTGAGGGTTTAAAAAGTGGTTATTCAACATGAGGCACGATCCAATTCACATTTTGAATCAATTTTGGTACAGTCCAAAAAATCAATTTTCGGATGAAAAACGATGACTCCGGACATGCCGAACGTTCCCAAAATGGTCTATAATGATGAAATTTTAACATTTAATCTTTTGACTCTAAATGACTGTTGGATGTGAATTATGACTTTTTCAACTAAAATAAGTGTGTTTAAAGTCATTTCTGTGCCTGAAACGGGTCAAAATTGAAGCTTTTGAGTAAGCAAAACTCTGTAAAAATGGCACTTTTGGTCACTGTGAGAGTTTAAAAAGTGGGTATTCAACATGAGGCACGATCCAATTGACATTTTGAATCATTTTTGGTACAGTCCAAAAAATCAATTTTCGGATGAAAAACGATGACTCCGGACATGTCGAACGTTCCCAAAATGGTCTATAATGATGAAATTTTAACATTTAATCTTTTGACTCTAAATGACTGTTGGATGTGAATTATGACTTTTTCAACTAAAATAAGTGTGTTTAAAGTCATTTCTGTGCCTGAAACGGGTCAAAATTGAAGCTTTTGAGTAAGCAAAACTCTGTAAAAATGGCCATTTTGGTCACTGTGAGGGTTTAAAAAGTGGTTATTCAACATGAGGCACGATCCAATTGACATTTTGAATCATTTTTGGTACAGTCCAAAAAATCAATTTTCGGATGAAAAACGATGACTCCGGACATGTCGAACGTTCCCAAAATGGTCTATAATGATGAAATTTTAACATTTAATCTTTTGACTCTAAATGACTGTTGGATGTGAATTATGACTTTTTCAACTAAAATAAGTGTGTTTAAAGTCATTTCTGTGCCTGAAACGGGTCAAAATTGAAGCTTTTGAGTAAGCAAAACTCTGTAAAAATTGCACTTTTGGTCACTGTGAGGGTTTAAAAAGTGGTTATTCAACATGAGGCATGATCCAATTGAAATTTTGAATCATTTTTGGTACAGTCCCAAAAATCAATTTTCGGATGAAAAACGATGACTCCGGACATGTCGAACGTTCCCAAAATGGTCAATAATGATGAAATTTTAACATTTAATCTTTTGACTCTAAATGACTGTTGGATGTGAATTATGACTTTTTCAACTAAAATAAGTGTGTTTAAAGTCATTTCTGTGCCTGAAACGGGTCAAAATCGAAGCTTTTGAGTAAGCAAAACTCTGTAAAAATGGCACTTTTGGTCACTGTGAGGGTTTAAAAAGTGGTTATTCAACATGAGGCACGACCCAATTGACATTTTGAATCAATTTTGGTACAGTCCAAAAAATCAATTTTCGGATGAAAAACGATGACTCCGGACATGCCGAACGTTCCCAAAATGGTCTATAATGATGAAATTTTAACACTTAATCTTTTGACTCTAAATGACTGTTGGATGTGAATTATGACTTTTTCAACTAAAATACGTGTGTTTAAAGTCATTTCTGTGCCTGAAACGGGTCAAAATTGAAGCTTTTGAGTAAGCAAAACTCTGTAAAAATGGCACTTTTGGTCACTGTGAGGGTTTAAAAAGTGGTTATTCAACATGAGGCACGATCCAATTGACATTTTGAATCATTTTTGGTACAGTCCCAAAAATCAATTTTCGGATGAAAAACGATGACTCCGGACATGTCGACCGTTCCCAAAATGGTCTATAATGATGAAATTTTAACATTTAATCTTTTGACTCTAAATGACTGTTGGATGTGAATTATGACTTTTTCAACTAAAATAAGTGTGTTTAAAGTCATTTCTGTGCCTGAAACGGGTCAAAATTGAAGCTTTTGAGTAAACAAAACTCTGTAAAAATGGCACTTTTGGTCACTATGAGGGTTTAAAAAGTGGTTATTCAACATGAGGCACGATCCAATTGACATTTAGAATCATTTTTGGTACAGTCCCAAAAATCAATTTTCGGATGAAAAACGATGACTCCGGACATGTCGAACGTTCCCAAAATGGTCTATAATGATGAAATTTTAACATTTAATCTTTTGACTCTAAATGACTGTTGGATGTGAATTATGACTTTTTCAACTAAAATAAGTGTGTTTAAAGTCATTTCTGTGCCTGAAACGGGTCAAAATTGAAGCTTTTGAGTAAGCAAAACTCTGTAAAAATGGCACTTTTGGTCACTGTGAGGGTTTAAAAAGTGGTTATTCAACATGAGGCACGATCCAATTGACATTTTGAATCATTTTTGGTACAGTCCAAAAAATCAATTTTCGGATGAAAAACGATGACTCCGGACATGCCGAACGTTCCCAAAATGGTCTATAATGATGAAATTTTAACATTTAATCTTTTGACTCTAAATGACTGTTGGATGTGAATTATGACTTTTTCAACTAAAATAAGTGTGTTTAAAGTCATTTCTGTGCCTGAAACGGGTCAAAATTGAAGCTTTTGAGTAAGCAAAACTCTGTAAAAATGGCACTTTTGGTCACTGTGAGGGTTTAAAAAGTGGTTATTCAACATGAGGCACGATCCAATTGACATTTTGAATCATTTTTGGTACAGTCCCAAAAATCAATTTTCGGATGAAAAACGATGACTCCGGACATGTCGAACGTTCCCAAAATGGTCAATAATGATGAAATTTTAACATTTAATCTTTTGACTCTAAATGACTGTTGGATGTGAATTATGACTTTTTCAACTAAAATAAGTGTGTTTAAAGTCATTTCTGTGTCTGAAACGGGTCAAAAATGAAGCTTTTGAGTAAGCAAAACTCTGTAAAAATGGCACTTTTGGTCACTGTGAGGGTTTAAAAAGTGGTTATTCAACATGAGGCACGATCCAATTGACATTTTGAATCATTTTTGGTACAGTCCCAAACATCAATTTTCGGATGAAAAACGATGACTCCGGAAATGTCGAACGTTCCCAAAATGGTCTATAATGATAAAATTTTAACATTTAATCTTTTGACTCTAAATGACTGTTGGATGTGAATTATGACTTTTTCAACTAAACTAAGTGTGTTTAAAGTCATTTCTGTGACTGAAACGGGTCAAAATTGAAGCTTTTGAGTAAGCAAAACTCTGTAAAAATGGCCATTTTGGTCACTGTGAGGGTTTAAAAAGTGGTTATTCAACATGAGGCACGATCCAATTGACATTTTGAATCATTTTTGGTACAGTCCAAAAAATCAATTTTCGGATGAAAAACGATGACTCCGGACATGCCGAACGTTCCCAAAATGGTCTATAATGATGAAATTTTAACACTTAATCTTTTGACTCTAAATGACTGTTGGATGTGAATTATGACTTTTTCAACTAAAATAAGTGTGTTTAAAGTCATTTCTGTGCCTGAAACGGGTCAAAATTGAAGCTTTTGAGTAAGCAAAACTCTGTAAAAATGGCACTTTTGGTCACTGTGAGGGTTTAAAAAGTGGTTATTCAACATGAGGCACGATCCAATTGACATTTTGAATCATTTTTGGTACAGTCCCAAAAATCAATTTTCGGATGAAAAACGATGACTCCGGACATGTCGAACGTTCCCAAAATGGTCAATAATGATAAAATTTTAACATTTAATCTTTTGACTCTAAATGACTGTTGGATGTGAATTATGACTTTTTCAACTAAAATAAGTGTGTTTAAAGTCATTTCTGTGCCTGAAACGGGTCAAAATTGAAGCTTTTGAGTAAGCAAAACTCTGTAAAAATGGCACTTTTGGTCACTGTGAGGGTTTAAAAAGTGGTTATTCAACATGAGGCACGATCCAATTGACATTTTGAATCATTTTTGGTACAGTCCAAAAAATCAATTTTCGGATGAAAAACGATGACTCCGGACATGTCGAACGTTCCCAAAATGGTCTATAATGATGAAATTTTAACATTTAATCTTTTGACTGTAAATGACTGTTGGATGTGAATTATGACTTTTTCAACTAAAATAAGTGTGTTTAAAGTCATTTCTGTGCCTGAAACGGGTCAAAATTGAAGCTTTTGAGTAAGCAAAACTCTGTAAAAATGGCACTTTTGGTCACTGTGAGGGTTTAAAAAGTGGTTATTCAACATGAGGCACAATCCAATTGACATTTTGAATCATTTTTGGTACAGTCCCAAAAATCAATTTTCGGATGAAAAACGATGACTCCGGACATGTCGAACGTTCCCAAAATGGTCAATAATGATGACATTTTAACATTTAATCTTTTGACTCTAAATGACTGTTGGATGTGAATTATGACTTTTTCAACTAAAATAAGTGTGTTTAAAGTCATTTCTGTGTCTGAAACGGGTCAAAAATGAAGCTTTTGAGTAAGCAAAACTCTGTAAAAATGGCACTTTTGGTCACTATGAGGGTTTAAAAAGTGGTTATTCAACATGAGGCACGATCCAATTGACATTTAGAATCATTTTTGGTACAGTCCCAAAAATCAATTTTCGGATGAAAAACGATGACTCCGGACATGTCGAACGTTCCCAAAATGGTCTATAATGATGAAATTTTAACATTTAATCTTTTGACTCTAAATGACTGTTGGATGTGAATTATGACTTTTTCAACTAAAATAAGTGTGTTTAAAGTCATTTCTGTGCCTGAAACGGGTCAAAATTGAAGCTTTTGAGTAAGCAAAACTCTGTAAAAATGGCACTTTTGGTCACTGTGAGGGTTTAAAAAGTGGTTATTCAACATGAGGCACGATCCAATTGACATTTTGAATCATTTTTGGTACAGTCCAAAAAATCAATTTTCGGATGAAAAACGATGACTCCGGACATGCCGAACGTTCCCAAAATGGTCTATAATGATGAAATTTTAACATTTAATCTTTTGACTCTAAATGACTGTTGGATGTGAATTATGACTTTTTCAACTAAAATAAGTGTGTTTAAAGTCATTTCTGTGCCTGAAACGGGTCAAAATTGAAGCTTTTGAGTAAGCAAAACTCTGTAAAAATGGCACTTTTGGTCACTGTGAGGGTTTAAAAAGTGGTTATTCAACATGAGGCACGATCCAATTGACATTTTAAATCATTTTTGGTACAGTCCCAAAAATCAATTTTTGGATGAAAAACGATGACTCCGGACATGTCGAACGTTCCCAAAATGGTCAATAATGATGAAATTTTAACATTTAATCTTTTGACTCTAAATGACTGTTGGATGTGAATTATGACTTTTTCAACTAAAATAAGTGTGTTTAAAGTCATTTCTGTGTCTGAAACGGGTCAAAAATGAAGCTTTTGAGTAAGCAAAACTCTGTAAAAATGGCACTTTTGGTCACTGTGAGGGTTTAAAAAGTGGTTATTCAACATGAGGCACGATCCAATTGACATTTTGAATCATTTTTGGTACAGTCCCAAAAATCAATTTTCGGATGAAAAACGATGACTCCGGAAATGTCGAACGTTCCCAAAATGGTCTATAATGATAAAATTTTAACATTTAATCTTTTGACTCTAAATGACTGTTGGATGTGAATTATGACTTTTTCAACTAAAATAAGTGTGTTTAAAGTCATTTCTGTGTCTGAAACGGGTCAAAAATGAAGCTTTTGAGTAAGCAAAACTCTGTAAAAATGGCACTTTTGGTCACTGTGAGGGTTTAAAAAGTGGTTATTCAACATGAGGCACGATCCAATTGACATTTTGAATCATTTTTGGTACAGTCCCAAAAATCAATTTTCGGATGAAAAACGATGACTCCGGAAATGTCGAACGTTCCCAAAATGGTCTATAATGATAAAATTTTAACATTTAATCTTTTGACTCTAAATGACTGTTGGATGTGAATTATGACTTTTTCAACTAAACTAAGTGTGTTTAAAGTCATTTCTGTGACTGAAACGGGTCAAAATTGAAGCTTTTGAGTAAGCAAAACTCTGTAAAAATGGCCATTTTGGTCACTGTGAGGGTTTAAAAAGTGGTTATTCAACATGAGGCACGATCCAATTGACATTTTGAATCATTTTTGGTACAGTCCAAAAAATCAATTTTCGGATGAAAAACGATGACTCCGGACATGCCGAACGTTCCCAAAATGGTCTATAATGATGAAATTTTAACACTTAATCTTTTGACTCTAAATGACTGTTGGATGTGAATTATGACTTTTTCAACTAAAATAAGTGTGTTTAAAGTCATTTCTGTGCCTGAAACGGGTCAAAATTGAAGCTTTTGAGTAAGCAAAACTCTGTAAAAATGGCACTTTTGGTCACTGTGAGGGTTTAAAAAGTGGTTATTCAACATGAGGCACGATCCAATTGACATTTTGAATCATTTTTGGTACAGTCCCAAAAATCAATTTTCGGATGAAAAACGATGACTCCGGACATGTCGAACGTTCCCAAAATGGTCAATAATGATAACATTTTAACATTTAATCTTTTGACTCTAAATGACTGTTGGATGTGAATTATGACTTTTTCAACTAAAATAAGTGTGTTTAAAGTCATTTCTGTGCCTGAAACGGGTCAAAATTGAAGCTTTTGAGTAAGCAAAACTCTGTAAAAATGGCACTTTTGGTCACTGTGAGGGTTTAAAAAGTGGTTATTCAACATGAGGCACGATCCAATTGACATTTTGAATCATTTTTGGTACAGTCCAAAAAATCAATTTTCGGATGAAAAACGATGACTCCGGACATGTCGAACGTTCCCAAAATGGTCTATAATGATGAAATTTTAACATTTAATCTTTTGACTGTAAATGACTGTTGGATGTGAATTATGACTTTTTCAACTAAAATAAGTGTGTTTAAAGTCATTTCTGTGCCTGAAACGGGTCAAAATTGAAGCTTTTGAGTAAGCAAAACTCTGTAAAAATGGCACTTTTGGTCACTGTGAGGGTTTAAAAAGTGGTTATTCAACATGAGGCACAATCCAATTGACATTTTGAATCATTTTTGGTACAGTCCCAAAAATCAATTTTCGGATGAAAAACGATGACTCCGGACATGTCGAACGTTCCCAAAATGGTCAATAATGATGACATTTTAACATTTAATCTTTTGACTCTAAATGACTGTTGGATGTGAATTATGACTTTTTCAACTAAAATAAGTGTGTTTAAAGTCATTTCTGTGTCTGAAACGGGTCAAAAATGAAGCTTTTGAGTAAGCAAAACTCTGTAAAAATGGCACTTTTGGTCACTATGAGGGTTTAAAAAGTGGTTATTCAACATGAGGCACGATCCAATTGACATTTAGAATCATTTTTGGTACAGTCCCAAAAATCAATTTTCGGATGAAAAACGATGACTCCGGACATGTCGAACGTTCCCAAAATGGTCTATAATGATGAAATTTTAACATTTAATCTTTTGACTCTAAATGACTGTTGGATGTGAATTATGACTTTTTCAACTAAAATAAGTGTGTTTAAAGTCATTTCTGTGCCTGAAACGGGTCAAAATTGAAGCTTTTGAGTAAGCAAAACTCTGTAAAAATGGCACTTTTGGTCACTGTGAGGGTTTAAAAAGTGGTTATTCAACATGAGGCACGATCCAATTGACATTTTGAATCATTTTTGGTACAGTCCAAAAAATCAATTTTCGGATGAAAAACGATGACTCCGGACATGCCGAACGTTCCCAAAATGGTCTATAATGATGAAATTTTAACATTTAATCTTTTGACTCTAAATGACTGTTGGATGTGAATTATGACTTTTTCAACTAAAATAAGTGTGTTTAAAGTCATTTCTGTGCCTGAAACGGGTCAAAATTGAAGCTTTTGAGTAAGCAAAACTCTGTAAAAATGGCACTTTTGGTCACTGTGAGGGTTTAAAAAGTGGTTATTCAACATGAGGCACGATCCAATTGACATTTTAAATCATTTTTGGTACAGTCCCAAAAATCAATTTTCGGATGAAAAACGATGACTCCGGACATGTCGAACGTTCCCAAAATGGTCAATAATGATGAAATTTTAACATTTAATCTTTTGACTCTAAATGACTGTTGGATGTGAATTATGACTTTTTCAACTAAAATAAGTGTGTTTAAAGTCATTTCTGTGTCTGAAACGGGTCAAAAATGAAGCTTTTGAGTAAGCAAAACTCTGTAAAAATGGCACTTTTGGTCACTGTGAGGGTTTAAAAAGTGGTTATTCAACATGAGGCACGATCCAATTGACATTTTGAATCATTTTTGGTACAGTCCCAAAAATCAATTTTCGGATGAAAAACGATGACTCCGGAAATGTCGAACGTTCCCAAAATGGTCTATAATGATAAAATTTTAACATTTAATCTTTTGACTCTAAATGACTGTTGGATGTGAATTATGACTTTTTCAACTAAACTAAGTGTGTTTAAAGTCATTTCTGTGACTGAAACGGGTCAAAATTGAAGCTTTTGAGTAAGCAAAACTCTGTAAAAATGGCCATTTTGGTCACTGTGAGGGTTTAAAAAGTGGTTATTCAACATGAGGCACGATCCAATTGACATTTTGAATCATTTTTGGTACAGTCCAAAAAATCAATTTTCGGATGAAAAACGATGACTCCGGACATGCCGAACGTTCCCAAAATGGTCTATAATGATGAAATTTTAACACTTAATCTTTTGACTCTAAATGACTGTTGGATGTGAATTATGACTTTTTCAACTAAAATAAGTGTGTTTAAAGTCATTTCTGTGCCTGAAACGGGTCAAAATTGAAGCTTTTGAGTAAGCAAAACTCTGTAAAAATGGCACTTTTGGTCACTGTGAGGGTTTAAAAAGTGGTTATTCAACATGAGGCACGATCCAATTGACATTTTGAATCATTTTTGGTACAGTCCCAAAAATCAATTTTCGGATGAAAAACGATGACTCCGGACATGTCGACCGTTCCCAAAATGGTCAATAATGATGACATTTTAACATTTAATCTTTTGACTCTAAATGACTGTTGGATGTGAATTATGACTTTTTCAACTAAAATAAGTGTGTTTAAAGTCATTTCTGTGTCTGAAACGGGTCAAAAATGAAGCTTTTGAGTAAGCAAAACTCTGTAAAAATGGCACTTTTGGTCACTGTGAGGGTTTAAAAAGTGGTTATTCAACATGAGGCACGATCCAATTGACATTTTGAATCATTTTTGGTACAGTCCCAAAAATCAATTTTCGGATGAAAAACGATGACTCCGGAAATGTCGAACGTTCCCAAAATGGTCTATAATGATGAAATTTTAACATTTAATCTTTTGACTCTAAATGACTGTTGGATGTGAATTATGACTTTTTCAACTAAAATAAGTGTGTTTAAAGTCATTTCTGTGACTGAAACGGGTCAAAATTGAAGCTTTTGAGTAAGCAAAACTCTGTAAAAATGGCCATTTTGGTCACTGTGAGGGTTTAAAAAGTGGTTATTCAACATGAGGCACGATCCAATTGACATTTTGAATCATTTTTGGTACAGTCCAAAAAATCAATTTTCGGATGAAAAACGATGACTCCGGACATGCCGAACGTTCCCAAAATGGTCTATAATGATGAAATTTTAACACTTAATCTTTTGACTCTAAATGACTGTTGGATGTGAATTATGACTTTTTCAACTAAAATAAGTGTGTTTAAAGTCATTTCTGTGCCTGAAACGGGTCAAAATTGAAGCTTTTGAGTAAGCAAAACTCTGTAAAAATGGCACTTTTGGTCACTGTGAGGGTTTAAAAAGTGGTTATTCAACATGAGGCACGATCCAATTGACATTTTGAATCATTTTTGGAACAGTCCCAAAAATCAATTTTCGGATGAAAAACGATGACTCCGGACATGTCGAACGTTCCCAAAATGGTCAATAATGATAAAATTTTAACATTTAATCTTTTGACTCTAAATGACTGTTGGATGTGAATTATGACTTTTTCAACTAAAATAAGTGGGTTTAAAGTCATTTCTGTGCCTGAAACGGGTCAAAATTGAAGCTTTTGAGTAAGCAAAACTCTGTAAAAATGGCACTTTTGGTCACTGTGAGGGTTTAAAAAGTGGTTATTCAACATGAGGCACGATCCAATTGACATTTTGAATCATTTTTGGTACAGTCCAAAAAATCAATTTTCGGATGAAAAACGATGACTCCGGACATGTCGAACGTTCCCAAAATGGTCTATAATGATGAAATTTTAACATTTAATCTTTTGACTGTAAATGACTGTTGGATGTGAATTATGACTTTTTCAACTAAAATAAGTGTGTTTAAAGTCATTTCTGTGCCTGAAACGGGTCAAAATTGAAGCTTTTGAGTAAGCAAAACTCTGTAAAAATGGCACTTTTGGTCACTGTGAGGGTTTAAAAAGTGGTTATTCAACATGAGGCACAATCCAATTGACATTTTGAATCATTTTTGGTACAGTCCCAAAAATCAATTTTCGGATGAAAAACGATGACTCCGGACATGTCGAACGTTCCCAAAATGGTCAATAATGATGACATTTTAACATTTAATCTTTTGACTCTAAATGACTGTTGGATGTGAATTATGACTTTTTCAACTAAAATAAGTGTGTTTAAAGTCATTTCTGTGTCTGAAACGGGTCAAAAATGAAGCTTTTGAGTAAGCAAAACTCTGTAAAAATGGCACTTTTGGTCACTGTGAGGGTTTAAAAAGTGGTTATTCAACATGAGGCACGATCCAATTGACATTTTGAATCAATTTTGGTACAGTCCAAAAAATCAATTTTCGGATGAAAAACGATGACTCCGGACATGCCGAACGTTCCCAAAATGGTCTATAATGATGAAATTTTAACATTTAATCTTTTGACTCTAAATGACTGTTGGATGTGAATTATGACTTTTTCAACTAAAATAAGTGTGTTTAAAGTCATTTCTGTGCCTGAAACGGGTCAAAATTGAAGCTTTTGAGTAAGCAAAACTCTGTAAAAATGGCACTTTTGGTCACTGTGAGAGTTTAAAAAGTGGGTATTCAACATGAGGCACGATCCAATTGACATTTTGAATCATTTTTGGTACAGTCCAAAAAATCAATTTTCGGATGAAAAACGATGACTCCGGACATGTCGAACGTTCCCAAAATGGTCTATAATGATGAAATTTTAACATTTAATCTTTTGACTCTAAATGACTGTTGGATGTGAATTATGACTTTTTCAACTAAAATAAGTGTGTTTAAAGTCATTTCTGTGCCTGAAACGGGTCAAAATTGAAGCTTTTGAGTAAGCAAAACTCTGTAAAAATGGCCATTTTGGTCACTGTGAGGGTTTAAAAAGTGGTTATTCAACATGAGGCACGATCCAATTGACATTTTGAATCATTTTTGGTACAGTCCAAAAAATCAATTTTCGGATGAAAAACGATGACTCCGGACATGTCGAACGTTCCCAAAATGGTCTATAATGATGAAATTTTAACATTTAATCTTTTGACTCTAAATGACTGTTGGATGTGAATTATGACTTTTTCAACTAAAATACGTGTGTTTAAAGTCATTTCTGTGCCTGAAACGGGTCAAAATTGAAGCTTTTGAGTAAGCAAAACTCTGTAAAAATGGCACTTTTGGTCACTGTGAGGGTTTAAAAAGTGGTTATTCAACATGAGGCACGATCCAATTGACATTTTGAATCATTTTTGGTACAGTCCCAAAAATCAATTTTCGGATGAAAAACGATGACTCCGGACATGTCGACCGTTCCCAAAATGGTCTATAATGATGAAATTTTAACATTTAATCTTTTGACTCTAAATGACTGTTGGATGTGAATTATGACTTTTTCAACTAAAATAAGTGTGTTTAAAGTCATTTCTGTGCCTGAAACGGGTCAAAATTGAAGCTTTTGAGTAAACAAAACTCTGTAAAAATGGCACTTTTGGTCACTATGAGGGTTTAAAAAGTGGTTATTCAACATGAGGCACGATCCAATTGACATTTAGAATCATTTTTGGTACAGTCCCAAAAATCAATTTTCGGATGAAAAACGATGACTCCGGACATGTCGAACGTTCCCAAAATGGTCTATAATGATGAAATTTTAACATTTAATCTTTTGACTCTAAATGACTGTTGGATGTGAATTATGACTTTTTCAACTAAAATAAGTGTGTTTAAAGTCATTTCTGTGCCTGAAACGGGTCAAAATTGAAGCTTTTGAGTAAGCAAAACTCTGTAAAAATGGCACTTTTGGTCACTGTGAGGGTTTAAAAAGTGGTTATTCAACATGAGGCACGATCCAATTGACATTTTGAATCATTTTTGGTACAGTCCAAAAAATCAATTTTCGGATGAAAAACGATGACTCCGGACATGCCGAACGTTCCCAAAATGGTCTATAATGATGAAATTTTAACATTTAATCTTTTGACTCTAAATGACTGTTGGATGTGAATTATGACTTTTTCAACTAAAATAAGTGTGTTTAAAGTCATTTCTGTGCCTGAAACGGGTCAAAATTGAAGCTTTTGAGTAAGCAAAACTCTGTAAAAATGGCACTTTTGGTCACTGTGAGGGTTTAAAAAGTGGTTATTCAACATGAGGCACGATCCAATTGACATTTTGAATCATTTTTGGTACAGTCCCAAAAATCAATTTTCGGATGAAAAACGATGACTCCGGACATGTCGAACGTTCCCAAAATGGTCAATAATGATGAAATTTTAACATTTAATCTTTTGACTCTAAATGACTGTTGGATGTGAATTATGACTTTTTCAACTAAAATAAGTGTGTTTAAAGTCATTTCTGTGTCTGAAACGGGTCAAAAATGAAGCTTTTGAGTAAGCAAAACTCTGTAAAAATGGCACTTTTGGTCACTGTGAGGGTTTAAAAAGTGGTTATTCAACATGAGGCACGATCCAATTGACATTTTGAATCATTTTTGGTACAGTCCCAAAAATCAATTTTCGGATGAAAAACGATGACTCCGGAAATGTCGAACGTTCCCAAAATGGTCTATAATGATAAAATTTTAACATTTAATCTTTTGACTCTAAATGACTGTTGGATGTGAATTATGACTTTTTCAACTAAACTAAGTGTGTTTAAAGTCATTTCTGTGACTGAAACGGGTCAAAATTGAAGCTTTTGAGTAAGCAAAACTCTGTAAAAATGGCCATTTTGGTCACTGTGAGGGTTTAAAAAGTGGTTATTCAACATGAGGCACGATCCAATTGACATTTTGAATCATTTTTGGTACAGTCCAAAAAATCAATTTTCGGATGAAAAACGATGACTCCGGACATGCCGAACGTTCCCAAAATGGTCTATAATGATGAAATTTTAACACTTAATCTTTTGACTCTAAATGACTGTTGGATGTGAATTATGACTTTTTCAACTAAAATAAGTGTGTTTAAAGTCATTTCTGTGCCTGAAACGGGTCAAAATTGAAGCTTTTGAGTAAGCAAAACTCTGTAAAAATGGCACTTTTGGTCACTGTGAGGGTTTAAAAAGTGGTTATTCAACATGAGGCACGATCCAATTGACATTTTGAATCATTTTTGGTACAGTCCCAAAAATCAATTTTCGGATGAAAAACGATGACTCCGGACATGTCGAACGTTCCCAAAATGGTCAATAATGATAAAATTTTAACATTTAATCTTTTGACTCTAAATGACTGTTGGATGTGAATTATGACTTTTTCAACTAAAATAAGTGTGTTTAAAGTCATTTCTGTGCCTGAAACGGGTCAAAATTGAAGCTTTTGAGTAAGCAAAACTCTGTAAAAATGGCACTTTTGGTCACTGTGAGGGTTTAAAAAGTGGTTATTCAACATGAGGCACGATCCAATTGACATTTTGAATCATTTTTGGTACAGTCCAAAAAATCAATTTTCGGATGAAAAACGATGACTCCGGACATGTCGAACGTTCCCAAAATGGTCTATAATGATGAAATTTTAACATTTAATCTTTTGACTGTAAATGACTGTTGGATGTGAATTATGACTTTTTCAACTAAAATAAGTGTGTTTAAAGTCATTTCTGTGCCTGAAACGGGTCAAAATTGAAGCTTTTGAGTAAGCAAAACTCTGTAAAAATGGCACTTTTGGTCACTGTGAGGGTTTAAAAAGTGGTTATTCAACATGAGGCACAATCCAATTGACATTTTGAATCATTTTTGGTACAGTCCCAAAAATCAATTTTCGGATGAAAAACGATGACTCCGGACATGTCGAACGTTCCCAAAATGGTCAATAATGATGACATTTTAACATTTAATCTTTTGACTCTAAATGACTGTTGGATGTGAATTATGACTTTTTCAACTAAAATAAGTGTGTTTAAAGTCATTTCTGTGTCTGAAACGGGTCAAAAATGAAGCTTTTGAGTAAGCAAAACTCTGTAAAAATGGCACTTTTGGTCACTGTGAGGGTTTAAAAAGTGGTTATTCAACATGAGGCACGATCCAATTGACATTTTGAATCATTTTTGGTACAGTCCCAAAAATCAATTTTCGGATGAAAAACGATGACTAACGTTCCCAAATGGTCAACAATGATGAAATTTTAACATTTAATCTTTTGACTCTAAATGACTGTTGAATGTGAATTATGACTTTTTCAACTAAAATAAGTGTGTTTAAAGTCATTTCTGTGCCTGAAACGGGTCAAAATTGAAGCTTTTGAGTAAGCAAAACTCTGTAAAAATGGCCATTTTGGTCACTGTGAGGGTTTAAAAAGTGGTTATTCAACATGAGGCACGATCCAATTGACATTTTGAATCATTTTTGGTACAGTCCAAAAAATCAATTTTCGGATGAAAAACAATGACTCCGGACATGCCGAACGTTCCCAAAATGGTCTATAATGATGAAATTTTAACATTTAATCTTTTGACTCTAAATGACTGTTGGATGTGAATTATGACTTTTTCAACTAAAATAAGTGTGTTTAAAGTCATTTCTGTGCCTGAAACGGGTCAAAATTGAAGCTTTTGAGTAAGCAAAACTCTGTAAAAATGGCACTTTTGGTCACTGTGAGAGTTTAAAAAGTGGTTATTGAACATGAGGCACGATCCAATTGACATTTTGAATCATTTTTGGTACAGTCCAAAAAATCAATTTTCGGATGAAAAACGATGACTCCGGACATGTCGAACGTTCCCAAAATGGTCTATAATGATGAAATTTTAACATTTAATCTTTTGACTCTAAATGACTGTTGGATGTGAATTATGACTTTTTCAACTAAAATAAGTGTGTTTAAAGTCATTTCTGTGCCTGAAACGGGTCAAAATTGAAGCTTTTGAGTAAGCAAAACTCTGTAAAAATTGCACTTTTGGTCACTGTGAGGGTTTAAAAAGTGGTTATTCAACATGAGGCATGATCCAATTGACATTTTGAATCATTTTTGGTACAGTCCCAAAAATCAATTTTCGGATGAAAAACGATGACTCCGGACATGTCGAACATTCCCAAAATTGTCAATAATGATGAAATTTTAACATTTAATCTTTTGACTCTAAATGACTGTTGGATGTGAATTATGACTTTTTCAACTAAAATAAGTGTGTTTAAAGTCAGTCATTTCTGTGCCTGAAACGGGTCAAAATTGAAGCTTTTGAGTAAGCAAAACTCTGTAAAAATGGCACTTTTGGTCACTGTGAGGGTTTAAAAAGTGGTTATTCAACATGAGGCACGATCCAATTGACATTTTGAATCAATTTTGGTACAGTCCAAAAAATCAATTTTCGGATGAAAAACGATGACTCCGGACATGCCGAACGTTCCCAAAATGGTCTATAATGATGAAATGTTAACACTTAATCTTTTGACTCTAAATGACTGTTGGATGTGAATTATGACTTTTTCAACTAAAATAAGTGTGTTTAAAGTCATTTGTGTGCCTGAAACGGGTCAAAATTGAAGCTTTTGAGTAAGCAAAACTCTGCAAAAATGGCACTTTTGGTCACTGTGAGGGTTTAAAAAGTGGTTATTCAACATGAGGCACGATCCAATTGACATTTTGAATCATTTTTGGTACAGTCCCAAAAATCAATTTTCGGATGAAAAACGATGACTCCGGACATGTCGAACGTTCCCAAAATGGTCTATAATGATGAAATTTTAACATTTAATATTTTGACTCTAAATGACTGTTGGATGTGAATTATGACTTTTTCAACTAAAATAAGTGTGTTTAAAGTCATTTCTGTGCCTGAAACGGGTCAAAATTGAAGCTTTTGAGTAAGCAAAACTCTGTAAAAATGGCACTTTTGGTCACTGTGAGAGTTTAAAAAGTGGTTATTCAACATGAGGCACGATCCAATTGACATTTTGAATCATTTTTGGTACAGTCCAAAAAATCAATTTTCGGATGAAAAACGATGACTCCGGACATGTCGAACGTTCCCAAAATGGTCTATAATGATGAAATTTTAACATTTAATCTTTTGACTCTAAATGACTGTTGGATGTGAATTATGACTTTTTCAACTAAAATAAGTGTGTTTAAAGTCATTTCTGTGCCTGAAACGGGTCAAAATTGAAGCTTTTGAGTAAGCAAAACTCTGTAAAAATTGCACTTTTGGTCACTGTGAGGGTTTAAAAAGTGGTTATTCAACATGAGGCATGATCCAATTGACATTTTGAATCATTTTTGGTACAGTCCCAAAAATCAATTTTCGGATGAAAAACGATGACTCCGGACATGTCGAACGTTCCCAAAATTGTCAATAATGATGAAATTTTAACATTTAATCTTTTGACTCTAAATGACTGTTGGATGTGAATTATGACTTTTTCAACTAAAATACGTGTGTTTAAAGTCATTTCTGTGCCTGAAACGGGTCAAAATTGAAGCTTTTGAGTAAGCAAAACTCTGTAAAAATGGCACTTTTGGTCACTGTGAGGGTTTAAAAAGTGGTTATTCAACATGAGGCACGATCCAATTGACATTTTGAATCATTTTTGGTACAGTCCCAAAAATCAATTTTCGGATGAAAAACGATGACTCCGGACATGTCGACCGTTCCCAAAATGGTCTATAATGATGAAATTTTAACATTTAATCATTTGACTCTAAATGACTGTTGGATGTGAATTATGACTTTTTCAACTAAAATAAGTGTGTTTAAAGTCATTTCTGTGCCTGAAACGGGTCAAAATTGAAGCTTTTGAGTAAACAAAACTCTGTAAAAATGGCACTTTTGGTCACTATGAGGGTTTAAAAAGTGGTTATTCAACATGAGGCACGATCCAATTGACATTTAGAATCATTTTTGGTACAGTCCCAAAAATCAATTTTCGGATGAAAAACGATGACTCCGGACATGTCGAACGTTCCCAAAATGGTCTATAATGATGAAATTTTAACATTTAATCTTTTGACTCTAAATGACTGTTGGATGTGAATTATGACTTTTTCAACTAAAATAAGTGTGTTTAAAGTCATTTCTGTGCCTGAAACGGGTCAAAATTGAAGCTTTTGAGTAAGCAAAACTCTGTAAAAATGGCACTTTTGGTCACTGTGAGAGTTTAAAAAGTGGTTATTCAACATGAGGCACGATCCAATTGACATTTTGAATCATTTTTGGTACAGTCCAAAAAATCAATTTTCGGATGAAAAACGATGACTCCGGACATGTCGAACGTTCCCAAAATGGTCTATAACGATGAAATTTTAACATTTAATCTTTTGACTCTAAATGACTGTTGGATGTGAATTATGACTTTTTCAACTAAAATAAGTGTGTTTAAAGTCATTTCTGTGCCTGAAACGGGTCAAAATTGAAGCTTTTGAGTAAGCAAAACTCTGTAAAAATGGCCATTTTGGTCACTGTGAGGGTTTAAAAAGTGGTTATTCAACATGAGGCACGATCCAATTGACATTTTGAATCATTTTTGGTACAGTCCAAAAAATCAATTTTCGGATGAAAAACGATGACTCCGGACATGTCGAACGTCCCCAAAATGGTCTATAATGATGAAATTTTAACATTTAATCTTTTGACTCTAAATGACTGTTGGATGTGAATTATGACTTTTTCAACTAAAATAAGTGTGTTTAAAGTCATTTCTGTGCCTGAAACGGGTCAAAATTGAAGCTTTTGAGTAAGCAAAACTCTGTAAAAATTGCACTTTTGGTCACTGTGAGGGTTTAAAAAGTGGTTATTCAACATGAGGCATGATCCAATTGACATTTTGAATCATTTTTGGTACAGTCCCAAAAATCAATTTTCGGATGAAAAACGATGACTCCGGACATGTCGAACGTTCCCAAAATTGTCAATAATGATGAAATTTTAACATTTAATCTTTTGACTCTAAATGACTGTTGGATGTGAATTATGACTTTTTCAACTAAAATAAGTGTGTTTAAAGTCATTTCTGTGCCTGAAACGGGTCAAAATTGAAGCTTTTGAGTAAGCAAAACTCTGTAAAAATGGCACTTTTGGTCACTGTGAGGGTTTAAAAAGTGGTTATTCAACATGAGGCACGATCCAATTGACATTTTGAATCAATTTTGGTACAGTCCAAAAAATCAATTTTCGGATGAAAAACGATGACTCCGGACATGCCGAACGTTCCCAAAATGGTCTATAATGATGAAATTTTAACATTTAATCTTTTGACTCTAAATGACTGTTGGATGTGAATTATGACTTTTTCAACTAAAATAAGTGTGTTTAAAGTCATTTCTGTGCCTGAAACGGGTCAAAATTGAAGCTTTTGAGTAAGCAAAACTCTGTAAAAATGGCACTTTTGGTCACTGTGAGGGTTTAAAAAGTGGTTATTCAACATGAGGCACGATCCAATTGACATTTTGAATCATTTTTGGTACAGTTCAAAAAATCAATTTTCGGATGAAAAACGATGACTCCGGACATGTCGAACGTTCCCAAAATGGTCTATAATGATGAAATTTTAACATTTAATCTTTTGACTCTAAATGACTGTTGGATGTGAATTATGACTTTTTCAACTAAAATAAGTGTGTTTAAAGTCATTTCTGTGCCTGAAACGGGTCAAAATTGAAGCTTTTGAGTAAGCAAAACTCTGTAAAAATTGCACTTTTGGTCACTGTGAGGGTTTAAAAAGTGGTTATTCAACATGAGGCATGATCCAATTGACATTTTGAATCATTTTTGGTACAGTCCCAAAAATCAATTTTCGGATGAAAAACGATGACTCCGGACATGTCGAACGTTCCCAAAATGGTCAATAATGATGAAATTTTAACATTTAATCTTTTGACTCTAAATGACTGTTGGATGTGAATTATGACTTTTTCAACTAAAATAAGTGTGTTTAAAGTCATTTCTGTGCCTGAAACGGGTCAAAATTGAAGCTTTTGAGTAAGCAAAACTCTGTAAAAATGGCACTTTTGGTCACTGTGAGGGTTTAAAAAGTGGTTATTCAACATGAGGCACGATCCAATTGACATTTTGAATCAATTTTGGTACAGTCCAAAAAATCAATTTTCGGATGAAAAACGATGACTCCGGACATGCCGAACGTTCCCAAAATGGTCTATAATGATGAAATTTTAACACTTAATCTTTTGACTCTAAATGACTGTTGGATGTGAATTATGACTTTTTCAACTAAAATACGTGTGTTTAAAGTCATTTCTGTGCCTGAAACGGGTCAAAATTGAAGCTTTTGAGTAAGCAAAACTCTGTAAAAATGGCACTTTTGGTCACTGTGAGGGTTTAAAAAGTGGTTATTCAACATGAGGCACGATCCAATTGACATTTTGAATAATTTTTGGTACAGTCCCAAAAATCAATTTTCGGATGAAAAACGATGACTCCGGACATGTCGACCGTTCCCAAAATGGTCTATAATGATGAAATTTTAACATTTAATCTTTTGACTCTAAATGACTGTTGGATGTGAATTATGACTTTTTCAACTAAAATAAGTGTGTTTAAAGTCATTTCTGTGCCTGAAACGGGTCAAAATTGAAGCTTTTGAGTAAACAAAACTCTGTAAAAATGGCACTTTTGGTCACTATGAGGGTTTAAAAAGTGGTTATTCAACATGAGGCACGATCCAATTGACATTTAGAATCATTTTTGGTACAGTCCCAAAAATCAATTTTCGGATGAAAAACGATGACTCCGGACATGTCGAACGTTCCCAAAATGGTCTATAATGATGAAATTTTAACATTTAATCTTTTGACTCTAAATGACTGTTGGATGTGAATTATGACTTTTTCAACTAAAATAAGTGTGTTTAAAGTCATTTCTGTGCCTGAAACGGGTCAAAATTGAAGCTTTTGAGTAAGCAAAACTCTGTAAAAATGGCCATTTTGGTCACTGTGAGGGTTTAAAAAGTGGTTATTCAACATGAGGCACGATCCAATTGACATTTTGAATCATTTTTGGTACAGTCCAAAAAATCAATTTTCGGATGAAAAACGATGACTCCGGACATGCCGAACGTTCCCAAAATGGTCTATAATGATGAAATTTTAACACTTAATCTTTTGACTCTAAATGACTGTTGGATGTGAATTATGACTTTTTCAACTAAAATAAGTGTGTTTAAAGTCATTTCTGTGCCTGAAACGGGTCAAAATTGAAGCTTTTGAGTAAGCAAAACTCTGTAAAAATGGCACTTTTGGTCACTGTGAGGGTTTAAAAAGTGGTTATTCAACATGAGGCACGATCCAATTGACATTTTGAATCATTTTTGGTACAGTCCCAAAAATCAATTTTCGGATGAAAAACGATGACTCCGGACATGTCGAACGTTCCCAAAATGGTCAATAATGATAAAATTTTAACATTTAATCTTTTGACTCTAAATGACTGTTGGATGTGAATTATGACTTTTTCAACTAAAATAAGTGTGTTTAAAGTCATTTCTGTGCCTGAAACGGGTCAAAATTGAAGCTTTTGAGTAAGCAAAACTCTGTAAAAATGGCACTTTTGGTCACTGTGAGGGTTTAAAAAGTGGTTATTCAACATGAGGCACGATCCAATTGACATTTTGAATCATTTTTGGTACAGTCCAAAAAATCAATTTTCGGATGAAAAACGATGACTCCGGACATGCCGAACGTTCCCAAAATGGTCTATAATGATGAAATTTTAACATTTAATCTTTTGACTCTAAATGACTGTTGGATGTGAATTATGACTTTTTCAACTAAAATAAGTGTGTTTAAAGTCATTTCTGTGCCTGAAACGGGTCAAAATTGAAGCTTTTGAGTAAGCAAAACTCTGTAAAAATGGCACTTTTGGTCACTGTGAGGGTTTAAAAAGTGGTTATTCAACATGAGGCACGATCCAATTGACATTTTGAATCATTTTTGGTACAGTCCAAAAAATCAATTTTCGGATGAAAAACGATGACTCCGGACATGTCGAACGTTCCCAAAATGGTCTATAATGATGACATTTTAACATTTAATCTTTTGACTCTAAATGACTGTTGGATGTGAATTATGACTTTTTCAACTAAAATAAGTGTGTTTAAAGTCATTTCTGTGCCTGAAACGGGTCAAAATTGAAGCTTTTGAGTAAGCAAAACTCTGTAAAAATGGCACTTTTGGTCACTGTGAGGGTTTAAAAAGTGGTTATTCAACATGAGGCACGATCCAATTGACATTTTGAATAATTTTTGGTACAGTCCCAAAAATCAATTTTCGGATGAAAAACGATGACTCCGGACATGTCGAACGTTTCCAAAATGGTCAATAATGATGAAATTTTAACATTTAATCTTTTGACTCTAAATGACTGTTGGATGTGAATTATGACTTTTTCAACTAAAATAAGTGTGTTTAAAGTCATTTCTGTGTCTGAAACGGGTCAAAATTGAAGCTTTTGAGTAAGCAAAACTCTGTAAAAATGGCACTTTTGGTCACTGTGAGGGTTTAAAAAGTGGTTATTCAACATGAGGCACGATCCAATTGACATTTTGAATCATTTTTGGTACAGTCCCAAAAATCAATTTTCGGATGAAAAACGATGACTCCGGACATGTCGAACGTTCCCAAAATGGTCTATAATGATGAAATTTTAACATTTAATCTTTTGACTCTAAATGACTGTTGGATGTGAATTATGACTTTTTCAACTAAAATAAGTGTGTTTAAAGTCATTTCTGTGACTGAAACGGGTCAAAATTGAAGCTTTTGAGTAAGCAAAACTCTGTAAAAATGGCCATTTTGGTCACTGTGAGGGTTTAAAAAGTGGTTATTCAACATGAGGCACGATCCAATTGACATTTTGAATCATTTTTGGTACAGTCCAAAAAATCAATTTTCGGATGAAAAACGATGACTCCGGACATGCCGAACGTTCCCAAAATGGTCTATAATGATGAAATTTTAACACTTAATCTTTTGACTCTAAATGACTGTTGGATGTGAATTATGACTTTTTCAACTAAAATAAGTGTGTTTAAAGTCATTTCTGTGCCTGAAACGGGTCAAAATTGAAGCTTTTGAGTAAGCAAAACTCTGTACAAATGGCACTTTTGGTCACTGTGAGGGTTTAAAAAGTGGTTATTCAACATGAGGCACGATCCAATTGACATTTTGAATCATTTTTGGTACAGTCCAAAAAATCAATTTTCGGATGAAAAACGATGACTCCGGACATGTCGAACGTTCCCAAAATGGTCTATAATGATGAAATTTTAACATTTAATCTTTTGACTCTAAATGACTGTTGGATGTGAATGATGACTTTTTCAACTAAAATAAGTGTGTTTAAAGTCATTTCTGTGCCTGAAACGGGTCAAAATTAAAGCTTTTGAGTAAGCAAAACTCTGTAAAAATGGCACTTTTGGTCACTGTGAGGGTTTAAAAAGTGGTTATTCAACATGAGGCACGATCCAATTGACATTTTGAATCATTTTTGGTACAGTCCGAAAAATCAATTTTCGGATGAAAAACGATGACTCCGGACATGTCGAACGTTCCCAAAATGGTCTATAATGATGAAATTTTAACATTTAATCTTTTGACTGTAAATGACTGTTGGATGTGAATTATGACTTTTTCAACTAAAATAAGTGTGTTTAAAGTCATTTCTGTGCCTGAAACGGGTCAAAATTGAAGCTTTTGAGTAAGCAAAACTCTGTAAAAATGGCACTTTTGGTCACTGTGAGGGTTTAAAAAGTGGTTATTCAACATGAGGCACGATCCCATTGACATTTTGAATCATTTTTGGTACAGTCCCAAAAATCAATTTTCGGATGAAAAACGATGACTCCGGACATGTCGAACGTTCCCAAAATGGTCAATAATGATAAAATTTTAACATTTAATCTTTTGACTCTAAATGACTGTTGGATGTGAATTATGACTTTTTCAACTAAAATAAGTGTGTTTAAAGTCATTTCTGTGCCTGAAACGGGTCAAAATTGAAGCTTTTGAGTAAGCAAAACTCTGTAAAAATGGCACTTTTGGTCACTGTGAGGGTTTAAAAAGTGGTTATTCAACATGAGGCACGATCCAATTGACATTTTGAATCATTTTTGGTACAGTCCAAAAAATCAATTTTCGGATGAAAAACGATGACTCCGGACATGCCGAACGTTCCCAAAATGGTCTATAATGATGAAATTTTAACATTTAATCTTTTGACTCTAAATGACTGTTGGATGTGAATTATGACTTTTTCAACTAAAATAAGTGTGTTTAAAGTCATTTCTGTGCCTGAAACGGGTCAAAATTGAAGCTTTTGAGTAAGCAAAACTCTGTAAAAATGGCACTTTTGGTCACTGTGAGGGTTTAAAAAGTGGTTATTCAACATGAGGCACGATCCAATTGACATTTTGAATCATTTTTGGTACAGTCCAAAAAATCAATTTTCGGATGAAAAACGATGACTCCGGACATGTCGAACGTTCCCAAAATGGTCTATAATGATGACATTTTAACATTTAATCTTTTGACTCTAAATGACTGTTGGATGTGAATTATGACTTTTTCAACTAAAATAAGTGTGTTTAAAGTCATTTCTGTGCCTGAAACGGGTCAAAATTGAAGCTTTTGAGTAAGCAAAACTCTGTAAAAATGGCACTTTTGGTCACTGTGAGGGTTTAAAAAGTGGTTATTCAACATGAGGCACGATCCAATTGACATTTTGAATAATTTTTGGTACAGTCCCAAAAATCAATTTTCGGATGAAAAACGATGACTCCGGACATGTCGAACGTTTCCAAAATGGTCAATAATGATGAAATTTTAACATTTAATCTTTTGACTCTAAATGACTGTTGGATGTGAATTATGACTTTTTCAACTAAAATAAGTGTGTTTAAAGTCATTTCTGTGTCTGAAACGGGTCAAAATTGAAGCTTTTGAGTAAGCAAAACTCTGTAAAAATGGCACTTTTGGTCACTGTGAGGGTTTAAAAAGTGGTTATTCAACATGAGGCACGATCCAATTGACATTTTGAATCATTTTTGGTACAGTCCCAAAAATCAATTTTCGGATGAAAAACGATGACTCCGGACATGTCGAACGTTCCCAAAATGGTCTATAATGATGAAATTTTAACATTTAATCTTTTGACTCTAAATGACTGTTGGATGTGAATTATGACTTTTTCAACTAAAATAAGTGTGTTTAAAGTCATTTCTGTGACTGAAACGGGTCAAAATTGAAGCTTTTGAGTAAGCAAAACTCTGTAAAAATGGCCATTTTGGTCACTGTGAGGGTTTAAAAAGTGGTTATTCAACATGAGGCACGATCCAATTGACATTTTGAATCATTTTTGGTACAGTCCAAAAAATCAATTTTCGGATGAAAAACGATGACTCCGGACATGCCGAACGTTCCCAAAATGGTCTATAATGATGAAATTTTAACACTTAATCTTTTGACTCTAAATGACTGTTGGATGTGAATTATGACTTTTTCAACTAAAATAAGTGTGTTTAAAGTCATTTCTGTGCCTGAAACGGGTCAAAATTGAAGCTTTTGAGTAAGCAAAACTCTGTACAAATGGCACTTTTGGTCACTGTGAGGGTTTAAAAAGTGGTTATTCAACATGAGGCACGATCCAATTGACATTTTGAATCATTTTTGGTACAGTCCAAAAAATCAATTTTCGGATGAAAAACGATGACTCCGGACATGTCGAACGTTCCCAAAATGGTCTATAATGATGAAATTTTAACATTTAATCTTTTGACTCTAAATGACTGTTGGATGTGAATGATGACTTTTTCAACTAAAATAAGTGTGTTTAAAGTCATTTCTGTGCCTGAAACGGGTCAAAATTAAAGCTTTTGAGTAAGCAAAACTCTGTAAAAATGGCACTTTTGGTCACTGTGAGGGTTTAAAAAGTGGTTATTCAACATGAGGCACGATCCAATTGACATTTTGAATCATTTTTGGTACAGTCCGAAAAATCAATTTTCGGATGAAAAACGATGACTCCGGACATGTCGAACGTTCCCAAAATGGTCTATAATGATGAAATTTTAACATTTAATCTTTTGACTGTAAATGACTGTTGGATGTGAATTATGACTTTTTCAACTAAAATAAGTGTGTTTAAAGTCATTTCTGTGCCTGAAACGGGTCAAAATTGAAGCTTTTGAGTAAGCAAAACTCTGTAAAAATGGCACTTTTGGTCACTGTGAGGGTTTAAAAAGTGGTTATTCAACATGAGGCACGATCCAATTGACATTTTGAATCATTTTTGGTACAGTCCAAAAAATCAATTTTCGGATGAAAAACGATGACTCCGGACATGTCGAACGTTCCCAAAATGGTCAATAATGATGACATTTTAACATTTAATCTTTTGACTCTAAATGACTGTTGGATGTGAATTATGACTTTTTCAACTAAAATAAGTGTGTTTAAAGTCATTTCTGTGTCTGAAACGGGTCAAAAATGAAGCTTTTGAGTAAGCAAAACTCTGTAAAAATGGCACTTTTGGTCACTGTGAGGGTTTAAAAAGTGGTTATTCAACATGAGGCACGATCCAATTGACATTTTGAATCATTTTTGGTACAGTCCCAAAAATCAATTTTCGGATGAAAAACGATGACTCCGGACATGTCGAACGTTCCCAAAATGGTCAACAATGATGAAATTTTAACATTTAATCTTTTGACTCTAAATGACTGTTGAATGTGAATTATGACTTTTTCAACTAAAATAAGTGTGTTTAAAGTCATTTCTGTGCCTGAAACGGGTCAAAATTGAAGCTTTTGAGTAAGCAAAACTCTGTAAAAATGGCCATTTTGGTCACTGTGAGGGTTTAAAAAGTGGTTATTCAACATGAGGCACGATCCAATTCACATTTTGAATCAATTTTGGTACAGTCCAAAAAATCAATTTTCGGATGAAAAACGATGACTCCGGACATGCCGAACGTTCCCAAAATGGTCTATAATGATGACATTTTAACATTTAATCTTTTGACTCTAAATGACTGTTGGATGTGAATTATGACTTTTTCAACTAAAATAAGTGTGTTTAAAGTCATTTCTGTGCCTGAAACGGGTCAAAATTGAAGCTTTTGAGTAAGCAAAACTCTGTAAAAATGGCACTTTTGGTCACTGTGAGGGTTTAAAAAGTGGTTATTCAACA
The DNA here is from genome assembly GCF_964263255.1 of Lissotriton vulgaris. NCBI lineage: Eukaryota > Metazoa > Chordata > Amphibia > Caudata > Salamandridae > Lissotriton > Lissotriton vulgaris. Next base: position 35,084 of record NW_028255197.1, read on the forward strand.
TGAGGCACGATCCAATTGACATTTTGAATCATTTTTGGTACAGTCCAAAAAATCAATTTTCGGATGAAAAATGATGACTCCGGACATGTCGAACGTTCCCAAAATGGTCTATAATGATGAAATTTTAACATTTAATCTTTTGACTCTAAATGACTGTTGGATGTGAATTATGACTTTTTCAACTAAAATAAGTGTGTTTAAAGTCATTTCTGTGCCTGAAACGGGTCAAAATTGAAGCTTTTGAGTAAGCAAAACTCCGTAAAAATGGCCATTTTGGTCACTGTGAGGGTTTAAAAAGTGGTTATTCAACATGAGGCACGATCCAATTGACATTTTGAATCATTTTTGGTACAGTCCAAAAAATCAATTTTCGGATGAAAAACGATGACTCCGGACATGTCGAACGTTCCCAAAATGGTCTATAATGATGAAATTTTAACATTTAATCTTTTGACTCTAAATGACTGTTGGATGTGAATTATGACTTTTTCAACTCAAATAAGTGTGTTTAAAGTCATTTCTGTGCCTGAAACGGGTCAAAATTGAAGCTTTTGAGTAAGCAAAACTCTGTAAAAATGGCACTTTTGGTCACTGTGAGAGTTTAAAAAGTGGTTATTCAACATGAGGCACGATCCAATTGACATTTTGAATCATTTTTGGTACAGTCCAAAAAATCAATTTTCGGATGAAAAACGATGACTCCGGACATGCCGAACGTTCCCAAAATGGTCTATAATGATGAAATTTTAACACTTAATCTTTTGACTCTAAATGACTGTTGGATGTGAATTATGACTTTTTCAACTAAAATAAGTGTGTTTAAAGTCATTTCTGTGCCTGAAACGGGTCAAAATTGAAGCTTTTGAGTAAGCAAAACTCTGTAAAAATGGCACTTTTGGTCACTGTGAGGGTTTAAAAAGTGGTTATTCAACATGAGGCACGATCCAATTGACATTTTGAATCATTTTTGGTACAGTCCAAAAAATCAATTTTCGGATGAAAAACGATGACTCCGGACATGTCGAACGTTCCCAAAATGGTCTATAATGATGAAATTTTAACATTTAATCTTTTGACTCTAAATGACTGTTGGATGTGAATGATGACTTTTTCAACTAAAATAAGTGTGTTTAAAGTCATTTCTGTGCCTGAAACGGGTCAAAATTAAAGCTTTTGAGTAAGCAAAACTCTGTAAAAATGGCACTTTTGGTCACTGTGAGGGTTTAAAAAGTGGTTATTCAACATGAGGCACGATCCAATTGACATTTTGAATCATTTTTGGTACAGTCCGAAAAATCAATTTTCGGATGAAAAACGATGACTCCGGACATGTCGAACGTTCCCAAAATGGTCTATAATGATGAAATTTTAACATTTAATCTTTTGACTCTAAATGACTGTTGGATGTGAATTATGACTTTTTCAACTAAAATAAGTGTGTTTAAAGTCATTTCTGTGCCTGAAACGGGTCAAAATTGAAGCTTTTGAGTAAGCAAAACTCTGTAAAAATGGCCATTTTGGTCACTGTGAGGGTTTAAAAAGTGGTTATTCAACATGAGGCACGATCCAATTGACATTTTGAATCATTTTTGGTACAGTCCAAAAAATCAATTTTCGGATGAAAAACGATGACTCCGGACATGTCGAACGTTCCCAAAATGGTCTATAATGATGAAATTTTAACATTTAATCTTTTGACTCTAAATGACTGTTGGATGTGAATTATGACTTTTTCAACTAAAATAAGTGTGTTTAAAGTCATTTCTGTGCCTGAAACGGGTCAAAATTGAAGCTTTTGAGTAAGCAAAACTCTGTAAAAATTGCACTTTTGGTCACTGTGAGGGTTTAAAAAGTGGTTATTCAACATGAGGCATGATCCAATTGACATTTTGAATCATTTTTGGTACAGTCCCAAAAATCAATTTTCGATGAAAAACGATGACTCCGGACATGTCGAACGTTCCCAAAATTGTCAATAATGATGAAATTTTAACATTTAATCTTTTGACTCTAAATGACTGTTGGATGTGAATTATGACTTTTTCAACTAAAATAAGTGTGTTTAAAGTCGTTTCTGTGCCTGAAACGGGTCAAAATTGAAGCTTTTGAGTAAGCAAAACTCTGTAAAAATGGCACTTTTGGTCACTGTGAGGGTTTAAAAAGTGGTTATTCAACATGAGGCACGATCCAATTGATATTTTGAATCAATTTTGGTACAGTCCAAAAAATCAATTTTCGGATGAAAAACGATGACTCCGGACATGCCGAACGTTCCCAAAATGGTCTATAATGATGAAATTTTAACACTTAATCTTTTGACTCTAAATGACTGTTGGATGTGAATTATGACTTTTTCAACTAAAATACGTGTGTTTAAAGTCATTTCTGTGCCTGAAACGGGTCAAAATTGAAGCTTTTGAGTAAGCAAAACTCTGTAAAAATGGCACTTTTGGTCACTGTGAGGGTTTAAAAAGTGGTTATTCAACATGAGGCACGATCCAATTGACATTTTGAATCATTTTTGGTACAGTCCCAAAAATCAATTTTCGGATGAAAAACGATGACTCCGGACATGTCGACCGTTCCCAAAATGGTCTATAATGATGAAATTTTAACATTTAATCTTTTGACTCTAAATGACTGTTGGATGTGAATTATGACTTTTTCAACTAAAATAAGTGTGTTTAAAGTCATTTCTGTGCCTGAAACGGGTCAAAATTGAAGCTTTTGAGTAAACAAAACTCTGTAAAAATGGCACTTTTGGTCACTATGAGGGTTTAAAAAGTGGTTATTCAACATGAGGCACGATCCAATTGACATTTAGAATCATTTTTGGTACAGTCCCAAAAATCAATTTTCGGATGAAAAACGATGACTCCGGACATGTCGAACGTTCCCAAAATGGTCTATAATGATGAAATTTTAACATTTAATCTTTTGACTCTAAATGACTGTTGGATGTGAATTATGACTTTTTCAACTAAAATAAGTGTGTTTAAAGTCATTTCTGTGCCTGAAACGGGTCAAAATTGAAGCTTTTGAGTAAGCAAAACTCTGTAAAAATGGCACTTTTGGTCACTGTGAGGGTTTAAAAAGTGGTTATTCAACATGAGGCACGATCCAATTGACATTTTGAATCATTTTTGGTACAGTCCCAAAAATCAATTTTCGGATGAAAAACGATGACTCCGGACATGTCGAACGTTCCCAAAATGGTCTATAATGATGAAATTTTAACATTTAATCTTTTGACTCTAAATGACTGTTGGATGTGAATTATGACTTTTTCAACTAAAATAAGTGTGTTTAAAGTCATTTCTGTGCCTGAAACGGGTCAAAATTGAAGCTTTTGAGTAAGCAAAACTCTGTAAAAATTGCACTTTTGGTCACTGTGAGGGTTTAAAAAGTGGTTATTCAACATGAGGCATGATCCAATTGACATTTTGAATCATTTTTGGTACAGTCCCAAAAATCAATTTTCGGATGAAAAACGATGACTCCGGACATGTCGAACGTTCCCAAAATGGTCAATAATGATGAAATTTTAACATTTAATCTTTTGACTCTAAATGACTGTTGGATGTGAATTATGACTTTTTCAACTAAAATAAGTGTGTTTAAAGTCATTTCTGTGCCTGAAACGGGTCAAAATTGAAGCTTTTGAGTAAGCAAAACTCTGTAAAAATGGCACTTTTGGTCACTGTGAGGGTTTAAAAAGTGGTTATTCAACATGAGGCACGATCCAATTGACATTTTGAATCAATTTTGGTACAGTCCAAAAAATCAATTTTCGGATGAAAAACGATGACTCCGGACATGCCGAACGTTCCCAAAATGGTCTATAATGATGAAATTTTAACACTTAATCTTTTGACTCTAAATGACTGTTGGATGTGAATTATGACTTTTTCAACTAAAATACGTGTGTTTAAAGTCATTTCTGTGCCTGAAACGGGTCAAAATTGAAGCTTTTGAGTAAGCAAAACTCTGTAAAAATGGCACTTTTGGTCACTGTGAGGGTTTAAAAAGTGGTTATTCAACATGAGGCACGATCCAATTGACATTTTGAATAATTTTTGGTACAGTCCCAAAAATCAATTTTCGGATGAAAAACGATGACTCCGGACATGTCGACCGTTCCCAAAATGGTCTATAATGATGAAATTTTAACATTTAATCTTTTGACTCTAAATGACTGTTGGATGTGAATTATGACTTTTTCAACTAAAATAAGTGTGTTTAAAGTCATTTCTGTGCCTGAAACGGGTCAAAATTGAAGCTTTTGAGTAAACAAAACTCTGTAAAAATGGCACTTTTGGTCACTATGAGGGTTTAAAAAGTGGTTATTCAACATGAGGCACGATCCAATTGACATTTAGAATCATTTTTGGTACAGTCCCAAAAATCAATTTTCGGATGAAAAACGATGACTCCGGACATGTCGAACGTTCCCAAAATGGTCTATAATGATGAAATTTTAACATTTAATCTTTTGACTCTAAATGACTGTTGGATGTGAATTATGACTTTTTCAACTAAAATAAGTGTGTTTAAAGTCATTTCTGTGCCTGAAACGGGTCAAAATTGAAGCTTTTGAGTAAGCAAAACTCTGTAAAAATGGCCATTTTGGTCACTGTGAGGGTTTAAAAAGTGGTTATTCAACATGAGGCACGATCCAATTGACATTTTGAATCATTTTTGGTACAGTCCAAAAAATCAATTTTCGGATGAAAAACGATGACTCCGGACATGCCGAACGTTCCCAAAATGGTCTATAATGATGAAATTTTAACACTTAATCTTTTGACTCTAAATGACTGTTGGATGTGAATTATGACTTTTTCAACTAAAATAAGTGTGTTTAAAGTCATTTCTGTGCCTGAAACGGGTCAAAATTGAAGCTTTTGAGTAAGCAAAACTCTGTAAAAATGGCACTTTTGGTCACTGTGAGGGTTTAAAAAGTGGTTATTCAACATGAGGCACGATCCAATTGACATTTTGAATCATTTTTGGTACAGTCCCAAAAATCAATTTTCGGATGAAAAACGATGACTCCGGACATGTCGAACGTTCCCAAAATGGTCAATAATGATAAAATTTTAACATTTAATCTTTTGACTCTAAATGACTGTTGGATGTGAATTATGACTTTTTCAACTAAAATAAGTGTGTTTAAAGTCATTTCTGTGCCTGAAACGGGTCAAAATTGAAGCTTTTGAGTAAGCAAAACTCTGTAAAAATGGCACTTTTGGTCACTGTGAGGGTTTAAAAAGTGGTTATTCAACATGAGGCACGATCCAATTGACATTTTGAATCATTTTTGGTACAGTCCAAAAAATCAATTTTCGGATGAAAAACGATGACTCCGGACATGCCGAACGTTCCCAAAATGGTCTATAATGATGAAATTTTAACATTTAATCTTTTGACTCTAAATGACTGTTGGATGTGAATTATGACTTTTTCAACTAAAATAAGTGTGTTTAAAGTCATTTCTGTGCCTGAAACGGGTCAAAATTGAAGCTTTTGAGTAAGCAAAACTCTGTAAAAATGGCACTTTTGGTCACTGTGAGGGTTTAAAAAGTGGTTATTCAACATGAGGCACGATCCAATTGACATTTTGAATCATTTTTGGTACAGTCCAAAAAATCAATTTTCGGATGAAAAACGATGACTCCGGACATGTCGAACATTCCTAAAATGGTCTATAATGATGACATTTTAACATTTAATCTCTTGACTCTAAATGACTGTTGGATGTGAATTATGACTTTTTCAACTAAAATAAGTGTGTTTAAAGTCATTTCTGTGCCTGAAACGGGTCAAAATTGAAGCTTTTGAGTAAGCAAAACTCTGTAAAAATGGCACTTTTGGTCACTGTGAGGGTTTAAAAAGTGGTTATTCAACATGAGGCACGATCCAATTGACATTTTGAATAATTTTTGGTACAGTCCCAAAAATCAATTTTCGGATGATAAACGATGACTCCGGACATGTCGAACGTTTCCAAAATGGTCAATAATGATGAAATTTTAACATTTAATCTTTTGACTCTAAATGACTGTTGGATGTGAATTATGACTTTTTCAACTAAAATAAGTGTGTTTAAAGTCATTTCTGTGTCTGAAACGGGTCAAAATTGAAGCTTTTGAGTAAGCAAAACTCTGTAAAAATGGCACTTTTGGTCACTGTGAGGGTTTAAAAAGTGGTTATTCAACATGAGGCACGATCCAATTGACATTTTGAATCATTTTTGGTACAGTCCCAAAAATCAATTTTCGGATGAAAAACGATGACTCCGGACATGTCGAACGTTCCCAAAATGGTCTATAATGATGAAATTTTAACATTTAATCTTTTGACTCTAAATGACTGTTGGATGTGAATTATGACTTTTTCAACTAAAATAAGTGTGTTTAAAGTCATTTCTGTGACTGAAACGGGTCAAAATTGAAGCTTTTGAGTAAGCAAAACTCTGTAAAAATGGCCATTTTGGTCACTGTGAGGGTTTAAAAAGTGGTTATTCAACATGAGGCACGATCCAATTGACATTTTGAATCATTTTTGGTACAGTCCAAAAAATCAATTTTCGGATGAAAAACGATGACTCCGGACATGTCGAACATTCCTAAAATGGTCTATAATGATGACATTTTAACATTTAATCTTTTGACTCTAAATGACTGTTGGATGTGAATGATGACTTTTTCAACTAAAATAAGTGTGTTTAAAGTCATTTCTGTGCCTGAAACGGGTCAAAATTGAAGCTTTTGAGTAAGCAAAACTCTGTAAAAATGGCACTTTTGGTCACTGTGAGGGTTTAAAAAGTGGTTATTCAACATGAGGCACGATCCAATTGACATTTTGAATCATTTTTGGTACAGTCCGAAAAATCAATTTTCGGATGAAAAACGATGACTCCGGACATGTCGAACGTTCCCAAAATGGTCTATAATGATGAAATTTTAACATTTAATCTTTTGACTGTAAATGACTGTTGGATGTGAATTATGACTTTTTCAACTAAAATAAGTGTGTTTAAAGTCATTTCTGTGCCTGAAACGGGTCAAAATTGAAGCTTTTGAGTAAGCAAAACTCTGTAAAAATGGCACTTTTGGTCACTGTGAGGGTTTAAAAAGTGGTTATTCAACATGAGGCACGATCCAATTGACATTTTGAATCATTTTTGGTACAGTCCAAAAAATCAATTTTCGGATGAAAAACGATGACTCCGGACACGTCGAACGTTCCCAAAATGGTCAATAATGATGACATTTTAACATTTAATCTTTTGACTCTAAATGACTGTTGGATGTGAATTATGACTTTTTCAACTAAAATAAGTGTGTTTAAAGTCATTTCTGTGCCTGAAACGGGTCAAAATTGAAGCTTTTGAGTAAGCAAAACTCTGTAAAAATGGCACTTTTGGTCACTGTGAGGGTTTAAAAAGTGGTTATTCAACATGAGGCACGATCCAATTGACATTTTGAATCATTTTTGGTACAGTCCAAAAAATCAATTTTCGGATGAAAAACGATGACTCCGGACATGCCGAACGTTCCCAAAATGGTCTATAATGATGAAATTTTAACATTTAATCTTTTGACTCTAAATGACTGTTGGATGTGAATTATGACTTTTTCAACTAAAATAAGTGTGTTTAAAGTCATTTCTGTGCCTGAAACGGGTCAAAATTGAAGCTTTTGAGTAAGCAAAACTCTGTAAAAATGGCACTTTTGGTCACTGTGAGGGTTTAAAAAGTGGTTATTCAACATGAGGCACGATCCAATTGACATTTTGAATCATTTTTGGTACAGTCCAAAAAATCAATTTTCGGATGAAAAACGATGACTCCGGACATGTCGAACATTCCTAAAATGGTCTATAATGATGACATTTTAACATTTAATCTTTTGACTCTAAATGACTGTTGGATGTGAATTATGACTTTTTCAACTAAAATAAGTGTGTTTAAAGTCATTTCTGTGCCTGAAACGGGTCAAAATTGAAGCTTTTGAGTAAGCAAAACTCTGTAAAAATGGCACTTTTGGTCACTGTGAGGGTTTAAAAAGTGGTTATTCAACATGAGGCACGATCCAATTGACATTTTGAATAATTTTTGGTACAGTCCCAAAAATCAATTTTCGGATGATAAACGATGACTCCGGACATGTCGAACGTTTCCAAAATGGTCAATAATGATGAAATTTTAACATTTAATCTTTTGACTCTAAATGACTGTTGGATGTGAATTATGACTTTTTCAACTAAAATAAGTGTGTTTAAAGTCATTTCTGTGTCTGAAACGGGTCAAAATTGAAGCTTTTGAGTAAGCAAAACTCTGTAAAAATGGCACTTTTGGTCACTGTGAGGGTTTAAAAAGTGGTTATTCAACATGAGGCACGATCCAATTGACATTTTGAATCATTTTTGGTACAGTCCCAAAAATCAATTTTCGGATGAAAAACGATGACTCCGGACATGTCGAACGTTCCCAAAATGGTCTATAATGATGAAATTTTAACATTTAATCTTTTGACTCTAAATGACTGTTGGATGTGAATTATGACTTTTTCAACTAAAATAAGTGTGTTTAAAGTCATTTCTGTGACTGAAACGGGTCAAAATTGAAGCTTTTGAGTAAGCAAAACTCTGTAAAAATGGCCATTTTGGTCACTGTGAGGGTTTAAAAAGTGGTTATTCAACATGAGGCACGATCCAATTGACATTTTGAATCATTTTTGGTACAGTCCAAAAAATCAATTTTCGGATGAAAAACGATGACTCCGGACATGTCGAACATTCCTAAAATGGTCTATAATGATGACATTTTAACATTTAATCTTTTGACTCTAAATGACTGTTGGATGTGAATGATGACTTTTTCAACTAAAATAAGTGTGTTTAAAGTCATTTCTGTGCCTGAAACGGGTCAAAATTGAAGCTTTTGAGTAAGCAAAACTCTGTAAAAATGGCACTTTTGGTCACTGTGAGGGTTTAAAAAGTGGTTATTCAACATGAGGCACGATCCAATTGACATTTTGAATCATTTTTGGTACAGTCCGAAAAATCAATTTTCGGATGAAAAACGATGACTCCGGACATGTCGAACGTTCCCAAAATGGTCTATAATGATGAAATTTTAACATTTAATCTTTTGACTGTAAATGACTGTTGGATGTGAATTATGACTTTTTCAACTAAAATAAGTGTGTTTAAAGTCATTTCTGTGCCTGAAACGGGTCAAAATTGAAGCTTTTGAGTAAGCAAAACTCTGTAAAAATGGCACTTTTGGTCACTGTGAGGGTTTAAAAAGTGGTTATTCAACATGAGGCACGATCCAATTGACATTTTGAATCATTTTTGGTACAGTCCAAAAAATCAATTTTCGGATGAAAAACGATGACTCCGGACATGTCGAACGTTCCCAAAATGGTCAATAATGATGACATTTTAACATTTAATCTTTTGACTCTAAATGACTGTTGGATGTGAATTATGACTTTTTCAACTAAAATAAGTGTGTTTAAAGTCATTTCTGTGTCTGAAACGGGTCAAAAATGAAGCTTTTGAGTAAGCAAAACTCTGTAAAAATGGCACTTTTGGTCACTGTGAGGGTTTAAAAAGTGGTTATTCAACATGAGGCACGATCCAATTGACATTTTGAATCATTTTTGGTACAGTCCAAAAAATCAATTTTCGGATGAAAAACGATGACTCCGGACATGTCGAACGTTCCCAAAATGGTCAATAATGATGACATTTTAACATTTAATCTTTTGACTCTAAATGACTGTTGGATGTGAATTATGACTTTTTCAACTAAAATAAGTGTGTTTAAAGTCATTTCTGTGTCTGAAACGGGTCAAAAATGAAGCTTTTGAGTAAGCAAAACTCTGTAAAAATGGCACTTTTGGTCACTGTGAGGGTTTAAAAAGTGGTTATTCAACATGAGGCACGATCCAATTGACATTTTGAATCATTTTTGGTACAGTCCCAAAAATCAATTTTCGGATGAAAAACGATGACTCCGGACATGTCGAACGTTCCCAAAATGGTCAACAATGATGAAATTTTAACATTTAATCTTTTGACTCTAAATGACTGTTGAATGTGAATTATGACTTTTTCAACTAAAATAAGTGTGTTTAAAGTCATTTCTTTGCCTGAAACGGGTCAAAATTGAAGCTTTTGAGTAAGCAAAACTCTGTAAAAATGGCCATTTTGGTCACTGTGAGGGTTTAAAAAGTGGTTATTCAACATGAGGCACGATCCAATTCACATTTTGAATCAATTTTGGTACAGTCCAAAAAAATCAATTTTCGGATGAAAAACGATGACTCCGGACATGCCGAACGTTCCCAAAATGGTCTATAATGATGAAATGTTAACATTTAATCTTTTGACTCTAAATGACTGTTGGATGTGAATTATGACTTTTTCAACAAAAATAAGTGTGTTTAAAGTCATTTCTGTGCCTGAAACGGGTCAAAATTGAAGCTTTTGAGTAAGCAAAACTCTGTAAAAATGGCACTTTTGGTCACTGTGAGGGTTTAAAAAGTGGTTATTCAACATGAGGCACGATCCAATTGACATTTTGAATCATTTTTGGTACAGTCCAAAAAATCAATTTTCGGATGAAAAATGATGACTCCGGACATGTCGAACGTTCCCAAAATGGTCTATAATGATGAAATTTTAACATTTAATCTTTTGACTCTAAATGACTGTTGGATGTGAATTATGACTTTTTCAACTAAAATAAGTGTGTTTAAAGTCATTTCTGTGCCTGAAACGGGTCAAAATTGAAGCTTTTGAGTAAGCAAAACTCTGTAAAAATGGCCATTTTGGTCACTGTGAGGGTTTAAAAAGTGGTTATTCAACATGAGGCACGATCCAATTGACATTTTGAATCATTTTTGGTACAGTCCAAAAAATCAATTTTCGGATGAAAAACGATGACTCCGGACATGTCGAACGTTCCCAAAATGGTCTATAATGATGAAATTTTAACATTTAATCTTTTGACTCTAAATGACTGTTGGATGTGAATTATGACTTTTTCAACTAAAATAAGTGTGTTTAAAGTCATTTCTGTGCCTGAAACGGGTCAAAATTGAAGCTTTTGAGTAAGCAAAACTCTGTAAAAATTGCACTTTTGGTCACTGTGAGGGTTTAAAAAGTGGTTATTCAACATGAGGCATGATCCAATTGACATTTTGAATCATTTTTGGTACAGTCCCAAAAATCAATTTTCGGATGAAAAACGATGACGCCGGACATGTCGAACGTTCCCAAAATGGTCAATAATGATGAAATTTTAACATTTAATCTTTTGACTCTAAATGACTGTTGGATGTGAATTATGACTTTTTCAACTAAAATAAGTGTGTTTAAAGTCATTTCTGTGCCTGAAACGGGTCAAAATTGAAGCTTTTGAGTAAGCAAAACTCTGTAAAAATGGCACTTTTGGTCACTGTGAGGGTTTAAAAAGTGGTTATTCAACATGAGGCACGATCCAATTGACATTTTGAATCATTTTTGGTACAGTCCCAAAAATCAATTTTCGGATGAAAAACGATGACTCCGGAAATGTCGAACGTTCCCAAAATGGTCTATAATGATGAAATTTTAATATTTAATCTTTTGACTCTAAATGACTGTTGGATGTGAATTATGACTTTTTCAACTAAAATAAGTGTGTTTAAAGTCATTTCTGTGACTGAAACGGGTCACAATTGAAGCTTTTGAGTAAGCAAAACTCTGTAAAAATGGCCATTTTGGTCACTGTGAGGGTTTAAAAAGTGGTTATTCAACATGAGGCACGATCCAATTGACATTTTGAATCATTTTTGGTACAGTCCAAAAAATCAATTTTCGGATGAAAAACGATGACTCCGGACATGCCGAACGTTCCCAAAATGGTCTATAATGATGAAATTTTAACACTTAATCTTTTGACTCTAAATGACTGTTGGATGTGAATTATGACTTTTTCAACTAAAATAAGTGTGTTTAAAGTCATTTCTGTGCCTGAAACGGGTCAAAATTGAAGCTTTTGAGTAAGCAAAACTCTGTAAAAATGGCACTTTTGGTCACTGTGAGGGTTTAAAAAGTGGTTATTCAACATGAGGCACGATCCAATTGACATTTTGAATCATTTTTGGTACAGTCCCAAAAATCAATTTTCGGATGAAAAACGATGACTCCGGACATGTCGAACGTTCCCAAAATGGTCAATAATGATAAAATTTTAACATTTAATCTTTTGACTCTAAATGACTGTTGGATGTGAATTATGACTTTTTCAACTAAAATAAGTGTGTTTAAAGTCATTTCTGTGCCTGAAACGGGTCAAAATTGAAGCTTTTGAGTAAGCAAAACTCTGTAAAAATGGCACTTTTGGTCACTGTGAGGGTTTAAAAAGTGGTTATTCAACATGAGGCACGATCCAATTGACATTTTGAATCATTTTTGGTACAGTCCAAAAAATCAATTTTCGGATGAAAAACGATGACTCCGGACATGTCGAACGTTCCCAAAATGGTCTATAATGATGAAATTTTAACATTTAATCTTTTGACTGTAAATGACTGTTGGATGTGAATTATGACTTTTTCAACTAAAATAAGTGTGTTTAAAGTCATTTCTGTGCCTGAAACGGGTCAAAATTGAAGCTTTTGAGTAAGCAAAACTCTGTAAAAATGGCACTTTTGGTCACTGTGAGGGTTTAAAAAGTGGTTATTCAACATGAGGCACGATCCAATTGACATTTTGAATCATTTTTGGTACAGTCCCAAAAATCAATTTTCGGATGAAAAACGATGACTCCGGACATGTCGAACGTTCCCAAAATGGTCAATAATGATGACATTTTAACATTTAATCTTTTGACTCTAAATGACTGTTGGATGTGAATTATGACTTTTTCAACTAAAATAAGTGTGTTTAAAGTCATTTCTGTGCCTGAAACGGGTCAAAATTGAAGCTTTTGAGTAAGCAAAACTCTGTAAAAATGGCACTTTTGGTCACTGTGAGGGTTTAAAAAGTGGTTATTCAACATGAGGCACGATCCAATTGACATTTTGAATCATTTTTGGTACAGTCCCAAAAATCAATTTTCGGATGAAAAACGATGACTCCGGACATGTCGAACGTTCCCAAAATGGTCTATAATGATGAAATTTTAACATTTAATCTTTTGACTCTAAATGACTGTTGGATGTGAATTATGACCTTTTCAACTAAAATAAGTGTGTTTAAAGTCATTTCTGTGACTGAAACGGGTCAAAATTGAAGCTTTTGAGTAAGCAAAACTCTGTAAAAATGGCCATTTTGGTCACTGTGAGGGTTTAAAAAGTGGTTATTCAACATGAGGCACGATCCAATTGACATTTTGAATCATTTTTGGTACAGTCCAAAAAATCAATTTTCGGATGAAAAACGATGACTCCGGACATGCCGAACGTTCCCAAAATGGTCTATAATGATGAAATTTTAACACTTAATCTTTTGACTCTAAATGACTGTTGGATGTGAATTATGACTTTTTCAACTAAAATAAGTGTGTTTAAAGTCATTTCTGTGCCTGAAACGGGTCAAAATTGAAGCTTTTGAGTAAGCAAAACTCTGTAAAAATGGCACTTTTGGTCACTGTGAGGGTTTAAAAAGTGGTTATTCAACATGAGGCACGATCCAATTGACATTTTGAATCATTTTTGGTACAGTCCAAAAAATCAATTTTCGGATGAAAAACGATGACTCCGGACATGTCGAACATTCCCAAAATGGTCTATAATGATGAAATTTTAACATTTAATCTTTTGACTCTAAATGACTGTTGGATGTGAATGATGACTTTTTCAACTAAAATAAGTGTGTTTAAAGTCATTTCTGTGCCTGAAACGGGTCACAATTGAAGCTTTTGAGTAAGCAAAACTCTGTAAAAATGGCACTTTTGGGCACTGTGAGGGTTTAAAAAGTGGTTATTCAACATGAGGCACGATCCAATTGACATTTTGAATCATTTTTGGTACAGTCCCAAAAATCAATTTTCGGATGAAAAACGATGACTCCGGACATGTCGAACGTTCCCAAAATGGTCTATAATGATGAAATTTTAACATTTAATTTTGACTCTAAATGACTGTTGGATGTGAATTATGACTTTTTCAACTAAAATAAGTGTGTTTAAAGTCATTTCTGTGCCTGAAACGGGTCAAAATTGAAGCTTTTGAGTAAGCAAAACTCTGTAAAAATGGCACTTTTGGTCACTGTGAGGGTTTAAAAAGTGGTTATTCAACATGAGGCACGATCCAATTGACATTTTGAATCATTTTTGGTACAGTCCAAAAAATCAATTTTCGGATGAAAAACGATGACTCCGGACATGTCGAACGTTCCCAAAATGGTCTATAATGATGAAATTTTAACATTTAATCTTTTGACTGTAAATGACTTTTGGATGTGAATTATGACTTTTTCAACTAAAATAAGTGTGTTTAAAGTCATTTCAGTGCCTGAAACGGGTCAAAATTGAAGCTTTAGAGTAAGCAAAACTCTGTAAAAATGGCACTTTTGGTCACTGTGAGGGTTTAAAAAGTGGTTATTCAACATGAGGCACGATCCAATTGACATTTTGAATCATTTTTGGTACAGTCCCAAAAATCAATTTTCGGATGAAAAACGATGACTCCGGACATGTCGAACGTTCCCAAAATGGTCTATAATGATGAAATTTTAACATTTAATCTTTTGACTCTAAATGACTGTTGGATGTGAATTATGACTTTTTCAACTAAAATAAGTGTGTTTAAAGTCATTTCTGTGACTGAAACGGGTCAAAATTGAAGCTTTTGAGTAAGCAAAACTCTGTAAAAATGGCCATTTTGGTCACTGTGAGGGTTTAAAAAGTGGTTATTCAACATGAGGCACGATCCAATTGACATTTTGAATCATTTTTGGTACAGTCCCAAAAATCAATTTTCGGATGAAAAACGATGACTCCGGACATGTCGAACGTTCCCAAAATGGTCTATAATGATGAAATTTTAACATTTATTCTTTTGACTCTAAATGACTGTTGGATGTGAATTATGACTTTTTCAACTAAAATAAGTGTGTTTAAAGTCATTTCTGTGTCTGAAACGGGTCAAAAATGAAGCTTTTGAGTAAGCAAAACTCTGTAAAAATTGCACTTTTGGTCACTGTGAGGGTTTAAAAAGTGGTTATTCAACATGAGGCACGATCCAATTGACATTTTGAATCATTTTTGGTACAGTCCCAAAAATCAATTTTCGGATGAAAAACGATGACTCCGGACATGTCGAACGTTCCCAAAATGGTCTATAATGATGAAATTTTAACATTTAATCTTTTGACTCTAAATGACTGTTGGATGTGAATTATGACTTTTTCAACTAAAATAAGTGTGTTTAAAGTCATTTCTGTGACTGAAACGGGTCAAAATTGAAGCTTTTGAGTAAGCAAAACTCTGTAAAAATGGCCATTTTGGTCACTGTGAGGGTTTAAAAAGTGGTTATTCAACATGAGGCACGATCCAATTGACATTTTGAATCATTTTTGGTACAGTCCCAAAAATCAATTTTCGGATGAAAAACGATGACTCCGGACATGTCGAACGTTCCCAAAATGGTCTATAATGATGAAATTTTAACATTTAATCTTTTGATTCTAAATGACTGTTGGATGTGAATTATGACTTTTTCAACTAAAATAAGTGTGTTTAAAGTCATTTCTGTGACTGAAACGGGTCAAAATTGAAGCTTTTGAGTAAGCAAAACTCTGTAAAAATGGCAATTTTGGTCACTGTGAGGGTTTAAAAAGTGGTTATTCAAAATGAGGCACGATCCAATTGACATTTTGAATCATTTTTGGTACAGTCCAAAAAATCAATTTTCGGATGAAAAACGATGACTCCGGACATGTCGAACGTTCCCAAAATGGTCTATAATGATGAAATTTTAACATTTAATCTTTTGACTCTAAATGACTGTTGGATGTGAATGATGACTTTTTCAACTAAAATAAGTGTGTTTAAA
The DNA here is from genome assembly GCF_964263255.1 of Lissotriton vulgaris. Classification (NCBI taxonomy): domain Eukaryota; kingdom Metazoa; phylum Chordata; class Amphibia; order Caudata; family Salamandridae; genus Lissotriton; species Lissotriton vulgaris. The sequence continues at coordinate 51,145 of NW_028255197.1, forward strand.
GTCATTTCTGTGCCTGAAACGGGTCAAAATTGAAGCTTTTGAGTAAGCAAAACTCTGTAAAAATGGCACTTTTGGTCACTGTGAGGGTTTAAAAAGTGGTTATTCAACATGAGGCACGATCCAATTGACATTTTGAATCATTTTTGGTACAGTCCAAAAAATCAATTTTCGGATGAAAAACGATGACTCCGGACATGTCGAACGTTCCCAAAATGGTCTATAATGATGAAATTTTAACATTTAATCTTTTGACTCTAAATGACTGTTGGATGTGAATTATGACTTTTTCAACTAAAATAAGTGTGTTTAAAGTCATTTCTGTGCCTGAAACGGGTCAAAATTGAAGCTTTTGAGTAAGCAAAACTCTGTAAAAATGGCACTTTTGGTCACTGTGAGGGTTTAAAAAGTGGTTATTCAACATGAGGCACGATCCAATTGACATTTTGAATCATTTTTGGTATAGTCCCAAAAATCAATTTTCGGATGAAAAACGATGACTCCGGACATGTCGAACGTTCCCAAAATGGTCAATAATGATGAAATTTTAACATTTAATCTTTTGACTCTAAATGACTGTTGGATGTGAATTATGACTTTTTCAACTAAAATAAGTGTGTTTAAAGTCATTTCTGTGTCTGAAACGGGTCAAAAATGAAGCTTTTGAGTAAGCAAAACTCTGTAAAAATTGCACTTTTGGTCACTGTGAGGGTTTAAAAAGTGGTTATTCAACATGAGGCACGATCCAATTGACATTTTGAATCATTTTTGGTACAGTCCAAAAAATCAATTTTCGGATGAAAAACGATGACTCCGGACATGTCGAAAGTTCCCAAAATGGTCTATAATGATGAAATTTTAACATTTAATCTTTTGACTGTAAATGACTGTTGGATGTGAATTATGACTTTTTCAACCAAAATAAGTGTGTTTAAAGTCATTTCTGTGCCTGAAACGGGTCAAAATTGAAGCTTTTGAGTAAGCAAAACTCTGTAAAAATGGCACTTTTGGTCACTGTGAGGGTTTAAAAAGTGGTTATTCAACATGAGGCACGATCCAATTGACATTTTGAATCATTTTTGGTACAGTCCCAAAAATCAATTTTCGGATGAAAAACGATGACTCCGGACATGTCGAACGTTCCCAAAATGGTCAACAATGATGAAATTTTAACATTTAATCTTTTGACTCTAAATGACTGTTGAATGTGAATTATGACTTTTTCAACTAAAATAAGTGTGTTTAAAGTCATTTCTGTGCCTGAAACGGGTCAAAATTGAAGCTTTTGAGTAAGCAAAACTCTGTAAAAATGGCCATTTTGGTCACTGTGAGGGTTTAAAAAGTGGTTATTCAACATGAGGCACGATCCAATTCACATTTTGAATCATTTTTGGTACAGTCCAAAAAAATCAATTTTCGGATGAAAAACGATGACTCCGGACATGCCGAACGTTCCCAAAATGGTCTATAATGATGAAATTTTAACATTTAATCTTTTGACTCTAAATGACTGTTGGATGTGAATTATGACTTTTTCAACTAAAATAAGTGTGTTTAAAGTCATTTCTGTGCCTGAAACGGGTCAAAATTGAAGCTTTTGAGTAAGCAAAACTCTGTAAAAATGGCACTTTTGGTCACTGTGAGGGTTTAAAAAGTGGTTATTCAACATGAGGCACGATCCAATTGACATTTTGAATCATTTTTGGTACAGTCCAAAAAATCAATTTTCGGATGAAAAACGATGACTCCGGACATGTCGAACGTTCCCAAAATGGTCTATAATGATGAAATTTTAACATTTAATCTTTTGACTCTAAATGACTGTTGGATGTGAATTATGACTTTTTCAACTAAAATAAGTGTGTTTAAAATCATTTCTGTGCCTGAAACGGGTCAAAATTGAAGCTTTTGAGTAAGCAAAACTCTGTAAAAATGGCACTTTTGGTCACTGTGAGGGTTTAAAAAGTGGTTATTCAACATGAGGCACGATCCAATTGACATTTTGAATCATTTTTGGTACAGTCCAAAAAATCAATTTTCGGATGAAAAACGATGACTCCGGACATGCCGAACGTTCCCAAAATGGTCTATAATGATGAAATTTTAACACTTAATCTTTTGACTCTAAATGACTGTTGGATGTGAATTATGACTTTTTCAACTAAAATAAGTGTGTTTAAAGTCATTTCTGTGCCTGAAACGGGTCAAAATTGAAGCTTTTGAGTAAGCAAAACTCTGTAAAAATGGCACTTTTGGTCACTGTGAGGGTTTAAAAAGTGGTTATTCAACATGAGGCACGATCCAATTGACATTTTGAATCATTTTTGGTACAGTCCCAAAAATCAATTTTCGGATGAAAAACGATGACTCCGGACATGTCGAACGTTCCCAAAATGGTCTATAATGATGAAATTTTAACATTTAATCTTTTGACTCTAAATGACTGTTGGATGTGAATTATGACTTTTTCAACTAAAATAAGTGTGTTTAAAGTCATTTCTGTGTCTGAAACGGGTCAAAAATGAAGCTTTTGAGTAAGCAAAACTCTGTAAAAATTGCACTTTTGGTCACTGTGAGGGTTTAAAAAGTGGTTATTCAACATGAGGCACGATCCAATTGACATTTTGAATCATTTTTGGTACAGTCCAAAAAATCAATTTTCGGATGAAAAACGATGACTCCGGACATGTCGAACGTTCCCAAAATGGTCTATAATGATGAAATTTTAACATTTAATCTTTTGACTCTAAATGACTGTTGAATGTGAATTATGACTTTTTCAACTAAAATAAGTGTGTTTAAAGTCATTTCTGTGCCTGAAACGGGTCAAAATTGAAGCTTTTGAGTAAGCAAAACTCTGTAAAAATGGCCATTTTGGTCACTGTGAGGGTTTAAAAAGTGGTTATTCAACATGAGGCACGATCCAATTCACATTTTGAATCATTTTTGGTACAGTCCAAAAAAATCAATTTTCGGATGAAAAACGATGACTCCGGACATGCCGAACGTTCCCAAAATGGTCTATAATGATGAAATTTTAACATTTAATCTTTTGACTCTAAATGACTGTTGGATGTGAATTATGACTTTTTCAACTAAAATAAGTGTGTTTAAAGTCATTTCTGTGCCTGAAACGGGTCAAAATTGAAGCTTTTGAGTAAGCAAAACTCTGTAAAAATGGCACTTTTGGTCACTGTGAGGGTTTAAAAAGTGGTTATTCAACATGAGGCACGATCCAATTGACATTTTGAATCATTTTTGGTACAGTCCAAAAAATCAATTTTCGGATGAAAAACGATGACTCCGGACATGTCGAACGTTCCCAAAATGGTCTATAATGATGAAATTTTAACATTTAATCTTTTGACTCTAAATGACTGTTGGATGTGAATTATGACTTTTTCAACTAAAATAAGTGTGTTTAAAATCATTTCTGTGCCTGAAACGGGTCAAAATTGAAGCTTTTGAGTAAGCAAAACTCTGTAAAAATGGCACTTTTGGTCACTGTGAGGGTTTAAAAAGTGGTTATTCAACATGAGGCACGATCCAATTGACATTTTGAATCATTTTTGGTACAGTCCAAAAAATCAATTTTCGGATGAAAAACGATGACTCCGGACATGCCGAACGTTCCCAAAATGGTCTATAATGATGAAATTTTAACACTTAATCTTTTGACTCTAAATGACTGTTGGATGTGAATTATGACTTTTTCAACTAAAATAAGTGTGTTTAAAGTCATTTCTGTGCCTGAAACGGGTCAAAATTGAAGCTTTTGAGTAAGCAAAACTCTGTAAAAATGGCACTTTTGGTCACTGTGAGGGTTTAAAAAGTGGTTATTCAACATGAGGCACGATCCAATTGACATTTTGAATCATTTTTGGTACAGTCCAAAAAATCAATTTTCGGATGAAAAACGATGACTCCGGACATGTCGAACGTTCCCAAAATGGTCTATAATGATGAAATTTTAACATTTAATCTTTTGACTGTAAATGACTGTTGGATGTGAATTATGACTTTTTCAACTAAAATAAGTGTGTTTAAAGTCATTTCAGTGCCTGAAACGGGTCAAAATTGAAGCTTTAGAGTAAGCAAAACTCTGTAAAAATGGCACTTTTGGTCACTATGAGGGTTTAAAAAGTGGTTATTCAACATGAGGCACGATCCAATTGACATTTTGAATCATTTTTGGTACAGTCCGAAAAATCAATTTTCGGATGAAAAACGATGACTCCGGACATGTCGAACGTTCCCAAAATGGTCTATAATGATGAAATTTTAACATTTAATCTTTTGACTCTAAATGACTGTTGGATGTGCATTATGACTTTTTCAACTAAAATAAGTGTGTTTAAAGTCATTTCTGTGCCTGAAACGGGTCAAAATTGAAGCTTTTGAGTAAGCAAAACTCTGTAAAAATGGCAATTTTGGTCACTGTGAGGGTTTAAAAAGTGGTTATTCAACATGAGGCACGATCCAATTGACATTTTGAATCATTTTTGGTACAGTCCCAAAAATCAATTTTCGGATGAAAAACGATGACTCCGGACATGTCGAACGTTCCCAAAATGGTCTATAATGATGAAATTTTAACATTTAATCTTTTGACTCTAAATGACTGTTGGATGTGAATTATGACTTTTTCAACTAAAATAAGTGTGTTTAAAGTCATTTCTGTGACTGAAACGGGTCAAAATTGAAGCTTTTGAGTAAGCAAAACTCTGTAAAAATGGCCATTTTGGTCACTGTGAGGGTTTAAAAAGTGGTTATTCAACATGAGGCACGATCCAATTGACATTTTGAATCATTTTTGGTACAGTCCCAAAAATCAATTTTCGGATGAAAAACGATGACTCCGGACATGTCGAACGTTCCCAAAATGGTCTATAATGATGAAATTTTAACATTTATTCTTTTGACTCTAAATGACTGTTGGATGTGAATTATGACTTTTTCAACTAAAATAAGTGTGTTTAAAGTCATTTCTGTGACTGAAACGGGTCAAAATTGAAGCTTTTGAGTAAGCAAAACTCTGTAAAAATGGCACTTTTGGTCACTGTGAGGGTTTAAAAAGTGGTTATTCAACATGAGGCACGATCCAATTGACATTTTGAATCATTTTTGGTACAGTCCAAAAAATCAATTTTCGGATGAAAAACGATGACTCCGGACATGTCGAACGTTCCCAAAATGGTCTATAATGATGAAATTTTAACATTTAATCTTTTGACTGTAAATGACTGTTGGATGTGAATTATGACTTTTTCAACTAAAATAAGTGTGTTTAAAGTCATTTCTGTGCCTGAAACGGGTCAAAATTGAAGCTTTAGAGTAAGCAAAACTCTGTAAAAATGGCACTTTTGGTCACTATGAGGGTTTAAAAAGTGGTTATTCAACATGAGGCACGATCCAATTGACATTTTGAATCATTTTTGGTACAGTCCGAAAAATCAATTTTCGGATGAAAAACGATGACTCCGGACATGTCGAACGTTCCCAAAATGGTCTATAATGATGAAATTTTAACATTTAATCTTTTGACTCTAAATGACTGTTGGATGTGCATTATGACTTTTTCAACTAAAATAAGTGTGTTTAAAGTCATTTCTGTGCCTGAAACGGGTCAAAATTGAAGCTTTTGAGTAAGCAAAACTCTGTAAAAATGGCAATTTTGGTCACTGTGAGGGTTTAAAAAGTGGTTATTCAACATGAGGCACGATCCAATTGACATTTTGAATCATTTTTGGTACAGTCCAAAAAATCAATTTTCGGATGAAAAACGATGACTCCGGACATGTCGAACGTTCCCAAAATGGTCTATAATGATGAAATTTTAACATTTAATCTTTTGACTCTAAATGACTGTTGGATGTGAATGATGACTTTTTCAACTAAAATAAGTGTGTTTAAAGTCATTTCTGTGCCTGAAACGGGTCAAAATTGAAGCTTTTGAGTAAGCAAAACTCTGTAAAAATGGCACTTTTGGTCACTGTGAGGGTTTAAAAAGTGGTTATTCAACATGAGGCACGATCCAATTGACATTTTGAATCATTTTTGGTACAGTCCAAAAAATCAATTTTCGGATGAAAAACGATGACTCCGGACATGTCGAACGTTCCCAAAATGGTCTATAATGATGAAATTTTAACATTTAATCTTTTGACTCTAAATGACTGTTGGATGTGAATGATGACTTTTTCAACTAAAATAAGTGTGTTTAAAGTCATTTCTGTGCCTGAAACGGGTCAAAATTGAAGCTTTTGAGTAAGCAAAACTCTGTAAAAATGGCACTTTTGGTCACTGTGAGGGTTTAAAAAGTGGTTATTCAACATGAGGCACGATCCAATTGACATTTTGAATCATTTTTGGTACAGTCCAAAAAATCAATTTTCGGATGAAAAACGATGACTCCGGACATGTCGAACGTTCCCAAAATGGTCTATAATGATGAAATTTTAACATTTAATCTTTTGACTCTAAATGACTGTTGGATGTGAATTATGACTTTTTCAACTAAAATAAGTGTGTTTAAAGTCATTTCTGTGCCTGAAACGGGTCAAAATTGAAGCTTTTGAGTAAGCAAAACTCTGTAAAAATGGCACTTTTGGTCACTGTGAGGGTTTAAAAAGTGGTTATTCAACATGAGGCACGATCCAATTGACATTTTGAATCATTTTTGGTATAGTCCCAAAAATCAATTTTCGGATGAAAAACGATGACTCCGGACATGTCGAACGTTCCCAAAATGGTCAATAATGATGAAATTTTAACATTTAATCTTTTGACTCTAAATGACTGTTGGATGTGAATTATGACTTTTTCAACTAAAATAAGTGTGTTTAAAGTCATTTCTGTGTCTGAAACGGGTCAAAAATGAAGCTTTTGAGTAAGCAAAACTCTGTAAAAATTGCACTTTTGGTCACTGTGAGGGTTTAAAAAGTGGTTATTCAACATGAGGCACGATCCAATTGACATTTTGAATCATTTTTGGTACAGTCCAAAAAATCAATTTTCGGATGAAAAACGATGACTCCGGACATGCCGAACGTTCCCAAAATGGTCTATAATGATGAAATTTTAACACTTAATCTTTTGACTCTAAATGACTGTTGGATGTGAATTATGACTTTTTCAACTAAAATAAGTGTGTTTAAAGTCATTTCTGTGCCTGAAACGGGTCAAAATTGAAGCTTTTGAGTAAGCAAAACTCTGTAAAAATGGCACTTTTGGTCACTGTGAGGGTTTAAAAAGTGGTTATTCAACATGAGGCACGATCCAATTGACATTTTGAATCATTTTTGGTACAGTCCCAAAAATCAATTTTCGGATGAAAAACGATGACTCCGGACATGTCGAACGTTCCCAAAATGGTCAACAATGATGAAATTTTAACATTTAATCTTTTGACTCTAAATGACTGTTGAATGTGAATTATGACTTTTTCAACTAAAATAAGTGTGTTTAAAGTCATTTCTGTGCCTGAAACGGGTCAAAATTGAAGCTTTTGAGTAAGCAAAACTCTGTAAAAATGGCCATTTTGGTCACTGTGAGGGTTTAAAAAGTGGTTATTCAACATGAGGCACGATCCAATTCACATTTTGAATCATTTTTGGTACAGTCCAAAAAAATCAATTTTCGGATGAAAAACGATGACTCCGGACATGCCGAACGTTCCCAAAATGGTCTATAATGATGAAATTTTAACATTTAATCTTTTGACTCTAAATGACTGTTGGATGTGAATTATGACTTTTTCAACTAAAATAAGTGTGTTTAAAGTCATTTCTGTGCCTGAAACGGGTCAAAATTGAAGCTTTTGAGTAAGCAAAACTCTGTAAAAATGGCACTTTTGGTCACTGTGAGGGTTTAAAAAGTGGTTATTCAACATGAGGCACGATCCAATTGACATTTTGAATCATTTTTGGTACAGTCCAAAAAATCAATTTTCGGATGAAAAACGATGACTCCGGACATGTCGAACGTTCCCAAAATGGTCTATAATGATGAAATTTTAACATTTAATCTTTTGACTCTAAATGACTGTTGGATGTGAATTATGACTTTTTCAACTAAAATAAGTGTGTTTAAAATCATTTCTGTGCCTGAAACGGGTCAAAATTGAAGCTTTTGAGTAAGCAAAACTCTGTAAAAATGGCACTTTTGGTCACTGTGAGGGTTTAAAAAGTGGTTATTCAACATGAGGCACGATCCAATTGACATTTTGAATCATTTTTGGTACAGTCCAAAAAATCAATTTTCGGATGAAAAACGATGACTCCGGACATGCCGAACGTTCCCAAAATGGTCTATAATGATGAAATTTTAACACTTAATCTTTTGACTCTAAATGACTGTTGGATGTGAATTATGACTTTTTCAACTAAAATAAGTGTGTTTAAAGTCATTTCTGTGCCTGAAACGGGTCAAAATTGAAGCTTTTGAGTAAGCAAAACTCTGTAAAAATGGCACTTTTGGTCACTGTGAGGGTTTAAAAAGTGGTTATTCAACATGAGGCACGATCCAATTGACATTTTGAATCATTTTTGGTACAGTCCCAAAAATCAATTTTCGGATGAAAAACGATGACTCCGGACATGTCGAACGTTCCCAAAATGGTCTATAATGATGAAATTTTAACATTTAATCTTTTGACTCTAAATGACTGTTGGATGTGAATTATGACTTTTTCAACTAAAATAAGTGTGTTTAAAGTCATTTCTGTGTCTGAAACGGGTCAAAAATGAAGCTTTTGAGTAAGCAAAACTCTGTAAAAATTGCACTTTTGGTCACTGTGAGGGTTTAAAAAGTGGTTATTCAACATGAGGCACGATCCAATTGACATTTTGAATCATTTTTGGTACAGTCCAAAAAATCAATTTTCGGATGAAAAACGATGACTCCGGACATGTCGAAAGTTCCCAAAATGGTCTATAATGATGAAATTTTAACATTTAATCTTTTGACTGTAAATGACTGTTGGATGTGAATTATGACTTTTTCAACCAAAATAAGTGTGTTTAAAGTCATTTCTGTGCCTGAAACGGGTCAAAATTGAAGCTTTTGAGTAAGCAAAACTCTGTAAAAATGGCACTTTTGGTCACTGTGAGGGTTTAAAAAGTGGTTATTCAACATGAGGCACGATCCAATTGACATTTTGAATCATTTTTGGTACAGTCCCAAAAATCAATTTTCGGATGAAAAACGATGACTCCGGACATGTCGAACGTTCCCAAAATGGTCAACAATGATGAAATTTTAACATTTAATCTTTTGACTCTAAATGACTGTTGAATGTGAATTATGACTTTTTCAACTAAAATAAGTGTGTTTAAAGTCATTTCTGTGCCTGAAACGGGTCAAAATTGAAGCTTTTGAGTAAGCAAAACTCTGTAAAAATGGCCATTTTGGTCACTGTGAGGGTTTAAAAAGTGGTTATTCAACATGAGGCACGATCCAATTCACATTTTGAATCATTTTTGGTACAGTCCAAAAAAATCAATTTTCGGATGAAAAACGATGACTCCGGACATGCCGAACGTTCCCAAAATGGTCTATAATGATGAAATTTTAACATTTAATCTTTTGACTCTAAATGACTGTTGGATGTGAATTATGACTTTTTCAACTAAAATAAGTGTGTTTAAAGTCATTTCTGTGCCTGAAACGGGTCAAAATTGAAGCTTTTGAGTAAGCAAAACTCTGTAAAAATGGCACTTTTGGTCACTGTGAGGGTTTAAAAAGTGGTTATTCAACATGAGGCACGATCCAATTGACATTTTGAATCATTTTTGGTACAGTCCAAAAAATCAATTTTCGGATGAAAAACGATGACTCCGGACATGTCGAACGTTCCCAAAATGGTCTATAATGATGAAATTTTAACATTTAATCTTTTGACTCTAAATGACTGTTGGATGTGAATTATGACTTTTTCAACTAAAATAAGTGTGTTTAAAATCATTTCTGTGCCTGAAACGGGTCAAAATTGAAGCTTTTGAGTAAGCAAAACTCTGTAAAAATGGCACTTTTGGTCACTGTGAGGGTTTAAAAAGTGGTTATTCAACATGAGGCACGATCCAATTGACATTTTGAATCATTTTTGGTACAGTCCAAAAAATCAATTTTCGGATGAAAAACGATGACTCCGGACATGCCGAACGTTCCCAAAATGGTCTATAATGATGAAATTTTAACACTTAATCTTTTGACTCTAAATGACTGTTGGATGTGAATTATGACTTTTTCAACTAAAATAAGTGTGTTTAAAGTCATTTCTGTGCCTGAAACGGGTCAAAATTGAAGCTTTTGAGTAAGCAAAACTCTGTAAAAATGGCACTTTTGGTCACTGTGAGGGTTTAAAAAGTGGTTATTCAACATGAGGCACGATCCAATTGACATTTTGAATCATTTTTGGTACAGTCCAAAAAATCAATTTTCGGATGAAAAACGATGACTCCGGACATGTCGAACGTTCCCAAAATGGTCTATAATGATGAAATTTTAACATTTAATCTTTTGACTGTAAATGACTGTTGGATGTGAATTATGACTTTTTCAACTAAAATAAGTGTGTTTAAAGTCATTTCAGTGCCTGAAACGGGTCAAAATTGAAGCTTTAGAGTAAGCAAAACTCTGTAAAAATGGCACTTTTGGTCACTATGAGGGTTTAAAAAGTGGTTATTCAACATGAGGCACGATCCAATTGACATTTTGAATCATTTTTGGTACAGTCCGAAAAATCAATTTTCGGATGAAAAACGATGACTCCGGACATGTCGAACGTTCCCAAAATGGTCTATAATGATGAAATTTTAACATTTAATCTTTTGACTCTAAATGACTGTTGGATGTGCATTATGACTTTTTCAACTAAAATAAGTGTGTTTAAAGTCATTTCTGTGCCTGAAACGGGTCAAAATTGAAGCTTTTGAGTAAGCAAAACTCTGTAAAAATGGCAATTTTGGTCACTGTGAGGGTTTAAAAAGTGGTTATTCAACATGAGGCACGATCCAATTGACATTTTGAATCATTTTTGGTACAGTCCCAAAAATCAATTTTCGGATGAAAAACGATGACTCCGGACATGTCGAACGTTCCCAAAATGGTCTATAATGATGAAATTTTAACATTTAATCTTTTGACTCTAAATGACTGTTGGATGTGAATTATGACTTTTTCAACTAAAATAAGTGTGTTTAAAGTCATTTCTGTGACTGAAACGGGTCAAAATTGAAGCTTTTGAGTAAGCAAAACTCTGTAAAAATGGCCATTTTGGTCACTGTGAGGGTTTAAAAAGTGGTTATTCAACATGAGGCACGATCCAATTGACATTTTGAATCATTTTTGGTACAGTCCAAAAAATCAATTTTCGGATGAAAAACGATGACTCCGGACATGCCGAACGTTCCCAAAATGGTCTATAATGATGAAATTTTAACATTTAATCTTTTGACTCTAAATGACTGTTGGATGTGAATTATGACTTTTTCAACTAAAATAAGTGTGTTTAAAGTCATTTCTGTGCCTGAAACGGGTCAAAATTGAAGCTTTTGAGTAAGCAAAACTCTGTAAAAATGGCACTTTTGGTCACTGTGAGGGTTTAAAAAGTGGTTATTCAACATGAGGCACGATCCAATTGACATTTTGAATCATTTTTGGTACAGTCCAAAAAATCAATTTTCGGATGAAAAACGATGACTCCGGACATGTCGAACGTTCCCAAAATGGTCTATAATGATGAAATTTTAACATTTAATCTTTTGACTCTAAATGACTGTTGGATGTGAATTATGACTTTTTCAACTAAAATAAGTGTGTTTAAAATCATTTCTGTGCCTGAAACGGGTCAAAATTGAAGCTTTTGAGTAAGCAAAACTCTGTAAAAATGGCACTTTTGGTCACTGTGAGGGTTTAAAAAGTGGTTATTCAACATGAGGCACGATCCAATTGACATTTTGAATCATTTTTGGTACAGTCCAAAAAATCAATTTTCGGATGAAAAACGATGACTCCGGACATGCCGAACGTTCCCAAAATGGTCTATAATGATGAAATTTTAACACTTAATCTTTTGACTCTAAATGACTGTTGGATGTGAATTATGACTTTTTCAACTAAAATAAGTGTGTTTAAAGTCATTTCTGTGCCTGAAACGGGTCAAAATTGAAGCTTTTGAGTAAGCAAAACTCTGTAAAAATGGCACTTTTGGTCACTGTGAGGGTTTAAAAAGTGGTTATTCAACATGAGGCACGATCCAATTGACATTTTGAATCATTTTTGGTACAGTCCAAAAAATCAATTTTCGGATGAAAAACGATGACTCCGGACATGTCGAACGTTCCCAAAATGGTCTATAATGATGAAATTTTAACATTTAATCTTTTGACTGTAAATGACTGTTGGATGTGAATTATGACTTTTTCAACTAAAATAAGTGTGTTTAAAGTCATTTCAGTGCCTGAAACGGGTCAAAATTGAAGCTTTAGAGTAAGCAAAACTCTGTAAAAATGGCACTTTTGGTCACTATGAGGGTTTAAAAAGTGGTTATTCAACATGAGGCACGATCCAATTGACATTTTGAATCATTTTTGGTACAGTCCGAAAAATCAATTTTCGGATGAAAAACGATGACTCCGGACATGTCGAACGTTCCCAAAATGGTCTATAATGATGAAATTTTAACATTTAATCTTTTGACTCTAAATGACTGTTGGATGTGCATTATGACTTTTTCAACTAAAATAAGTGTGTTTAAAGTCATTTCTGTGCCTGAAACGGGTCAAAATTGAAGCTTTTGAGTAAGCAAAACTCTGTAAAAATGGCAATTTTGGTCACTGTGAGGGTTTAAAAAGTGGTTATTCAACATGAGGCACGATCCAATTGACATTTTGAATCATTTTTGGTACAGTCCCAAAAATCAATTTTCGGATGAAAAACGATGACTCCGGACATGTCGAACGTTCCCAAAATGGTCTATAATGATGAAATTTTAACATTTAATCTTTTGACTCTAAATGACTGTTGGATGTGAATTATGACTTTTTCAACTAAAATAAGTGTGTTTAAAGTCATTTCTGTGACTGAAACGGGTCAAAATTGAAGCTTTTGAGTAAGCAAAACTCTGTAAAAATGGCCATTTTGGTCACTGTGAGGGTTTAAAAAGTGGTTATTCAACATGAGGCACGATCCAATTGACATTTTGAATCATTTTTGGTACAGTCCCAAAAATCAATTTTCGGATGAAAAACGATGACTCCGGACATGTCGAACGTTCCCAAAATGGTCTATAATGATGAAATTTTAACATTTATTCTTTTGACTCTAAATGACTGTTGGATGTGAATTATGACTTTTTCAACTAAAATAAGTGTGTTTAAAGTCATTTCTGTGACTGAAACGGGTCAAAATTGAAGCTTTTGAGTAAGCAAAACTCTGTAAAAATGGCACTTTTGGTCACTGTGAGGGTTTAAAAAGTGGTTATTCAACATGAGGCACGATCCAATTGACATTTTGAATCATTTTTGGTACAGTCCAAAAAATCAATTTTCGGATGAAAAACGATGACTCCGGACATGTCGAACGTTCCCAAAATGGTCTATAATGATGAAATTTTAACATTTAATCTTTTGACTGTAAATGACTGTTGGATGTGAATTATGACTTTTTCAACTAAAATAAGTGTGTTTAAAGTCATTTCTGTGCCTGAAACGGGTCAAAATTGAAGCTTTAGAGTAAGCAAAACTCTGTAAAAATGGCACTTTTGGTCACTATGAGGGTTTAAAAAGTGGTTATTCAACATGAGGCACGATCCAATTGACATTTTGAATCATTTTTGGTACAGTCCGAAAAATCAATTTTCGGATGAAAAACGATGACTCCGGACATGTCGAACGTTCCCAAAATGGTCTATAATGATGAAATTTTAACATTTAATCTTTTGACTCTAAATGACTGTTGGATGTGCATTATGACTTTTTCAACTAAAATAAGTGTGTTTAAAGTCATTTCTGTGCCTGAAACGGGTCAAAATTGAAGCTTTTGAGTAAGCAAAACTCTGTAAAAATGGCAATTTTGGTCACTGTGAGGGTTTAAAAAGTGGTTATTCAACATGAGGCACGATCCAATTGACATTTTGAATCATTTTTGGTACAGTCCAAAAAATCAATTTTCGGATGAAAAACGATGACTCCGGACATGTCGAACGTTCCCAAAATGGTCTATAATGATGAAATTTTAACATTTAATCTTTTGACTCTAAATGACTGTTGGATGTGAATGATGACTTTTTCAACTAAAATAAGTGTGTTTAAAGTCATTTCTGTGCCTGAAACGGGTCAAAATTGAAGCTTTTGAGTAAGCAAAACTCTGTAAAAATGGCACTTTTGGTCACTGTGAGGGTTTAAAAAGTGGTTATTCAACATGAGGCACGATCCAATTGACATTTTGAATCATTTTTGGTACAGTCCAAAAAATCAATTTTCGGATGAAAAACGATGACTCCGGACATGTCGAACGTTCCCAAAATGGTCTATAATGATGAAATTTTAACATTTAATCTTTTGACTCTAAATGACTGTTGGATGTGAATTATGACTTTTTCAACTAAAATAAGTGTGTTTAAAGTCATTTCTGTGCCTGAAACGGGTCAAAATTGAAGCTTTTGAGTAAGCAAAACTCTGTAAAAATGGCACTTTTGGTCACTGTGAGGGTTTAAAAAGTGGTTATTCAACATGAGGCACGTTCCAATTGACATTTTGAATCATTTTTGGTACAGTCCCAAAAATCAATTTTCGGATGAAAAACGATGACTCCGGACATGTCGAACGTTCCCAAAATGGTCTATAATGATGAAATTTTAACATTTAATCTTTTGACTCTAAATGACTGTTGGATGTGAATTATGACTTTTTCAACTAAAATAAGTGTGTTTAAAGTCATTTCTGTGACTGAAACGGGTCAAAATTGAAGCTTTTGAGTAAGCAAAACTCTGTAAAAATGGCAATTTTGGTCACTGTGAGGGTTTAAAAAGTGGTTATTCAAAATGAGGCACGATCCAATTGACATTTTGAATCATTTTTGGTACAGTCCAAAAAATCAATTTTCGGATGAAAAACGATGACTCCGGACATGTCGAACGTTCCCAAAATGGTCTATAATGATGAAATTTTAACATTTAATCTTTTGACTCTAAATGACTGTTGGATGTGAATGATGACTTTTTCAACTAAAATAAGTGTGTTTAAAGTCATTTCTGTGCCTGAAACGGGTCAAAATTGAAGCTTTTGAGTAAGCAAAACTCTGTAAAAATGGCACTTTTGGTCACTGTGAGGGTTTAAAAAGTGGTTATTCAACATGAGGCACGATCCAATTGACATTTTGAATCATTTTTGGTACAGTCCAAAAAATCAATTTTCGGATGAAAAACGATGACTCCGGACATGTCGAACGTTCCCAAAATGGTCTATAATGATGAAATTTTAACATTTAATCTTTTGACTCTAAATGACTGTTGGATGTGAATTATGACTTTTTCAACTAAAATAAGTGTGTTTAAAGTCATTTCTGTGCCTGAAACGGGTCAAAATTGAAGCTTTTGAGTAAGCAAAACTCTGTAAAAATGGCAATTTTGGTCACTGTGAGGGTTTAAAAAGTGGTTATTCAACATGAGGCACGATCCAATTGACATTTTGAATCATTTTTGGTACAGTCCAAAAAATCAATTTTCGGATGAAAAACGATGACTCCGGACATGTCGAACGTTCCCAAAATGGTCTATAATGATGAAATTTTAACATTTAATCTTTTGACTCTAAATGACTGTTGGATGTGAATGATGACTTTTTCAACTAAAATAAGTGTGTTTAAAGTCATTTCTGTGCCTGAAACGGGTCAAAATTGAAGCTTTTGAGTAAGCAAAACTCTGTAAAAATGGCACTTTTGGTCACTGTGAGGGTTTAAAAAGTGGTTATTCAACATGAGGCACGATCCAATTGACATTTTGAATCATTTTTGGTACAGTCCAAAAAATCAATTTTCGGATGAAAAACGATGACTCCGGACATGTCGAACGTTCCCAAAATGGTCTATAATGATGAAATTTTAACATTTAATCTTTTGACTCTAAATGACTGTTGGATGTGAATTATGACTTTTTCAACTAAAATAAGTGTGTTTAAAGTCATTTCTGTGCCTGAAACGGGTCAAAATTGAAGCTTTTGAGTAAGCAAAACTCTGTAAAAATGGCACTTTTGGTCACTGTGAGGGTTTAAAAAGTGGTTATTCAACATGAGGCACGATCCAATTGACATTTTGAATCATTTTTGGTACAGTCCCAAAAATCAATTTTCGGATGAAAAACGATGACTCCGGACATGTCGAATGTTCCCAAAATGGTCAATAATGATGAAATTTTAACATTTAATCTTTTGACTCTAAATGACTGTTGGATGTGAATTATGACTTTTTCAACTAAAATAAGTGTGTTTAAAGTCATTTCTGTGTCTGAAACGGGTCAAAAATGAAGCTTTTGAGTAAGCAAAACTCTGTAAAAATTGCACTTTTGGTCACTGTGAGGGTTTAAAAAGTGGTTATTCAACATGAGGCACGATCCAATTGACATTTTGAATCATTTTTGGTACAGTCCCAAAAATCAATTTTCGGATGAAAAACGATGACTCCGGACATGTCGAACGTTCCCAAAATGGTCTATAATGATGAAATTTTAACATTTAATCTTTTGACTCTAAATGACTGTTGGATGTGAATTATGACTTTTTCAACTAAAATAAGTGTGTTTAAAGTCATTTCTGTGACTGAAACGGGTCAAAATTGAAGCTTTTGAGTAAGCAAAACTCTGTAAAAATGGCCATTTTGGTCACTGTGAGGGTTTAAAAAGTGGTTATTCAACATGAGGCACGATCCAATTGACATTTTGAATCATTTTTGGT
This sequence comes from Lissotriton vulgaris, assembly GCF_964263255.1. Classification (NCBI taxonomy): domain Eukaryota; kingdom Metazoa; phylum Chordata; class Amphibia; order Caudata; family Salamandridae; genus Lissotriton; species Lissotriton vulgaris. The sequence goes on from NW_028255197.1 coordinate 68,091, forward strand.
ACAGTCCCAAAAATCAATTTTCGGATGAAAAACGATGACTCCGGACATGTCGAACGTTCCCAAAATGGTCTATAATGATGAAATTTTAACATTTAATCTTTTGACTCTAAATGACTGTTGGATGTGAATTATGACTTTTTCAACTAAAATAAGTGTGTTTAAAGTCATTTCTGTGACTGAAACGGGTCAAAATTGAAGCTTTTGAGTAAGCAAAACTCTGTAAAAATGGCACTTTTGGTCACTGTGAGGGTTTAAAAAGTGGTTATTCAACATGAGGCACGATCCAATTGACATTTTGAATCATTTTTGGTACAGTCCAAAAAATCAATTTTCGGATGAAAAACGATGACTCCGGACATGTCGAACGTTCCCAAAATGGTCTATAATGATGAAATTTTAACATTTAATCTTTTGACTGTAAATGACTGTTGGATGTGAATTATGACTTTTTCAACTAAAATAAGTGTGTTTAAAGTCATTTCTGTGCCTGAAACGGGTCAAAATTGAAGCTTTAGAGTAAGCAAAACTCTGTAAAAATGGCACTTTTGGTCACTATGAGGGTTTAAAAAGTGGTTATTCAACATGAGGCACGATCCAATTGACATTTTGAATCATTTTTGGTACAGTCCGAAAAATCAATTTTCGGATGAAAAACGATGACTCCGGACATGTCGAACGTTCCCAAAATGGTCTATAATGATGAAATTTTAACATTTAATCTTTTGACTCTAAATGACTGTTGGATGTGCATTATGACTTTTTCAACTAAAATAAGTGTGTTTAAAGTCATTTCTGTGCCTGAAACGGGTCAAAATTGAAGCTTTTGAGTAAGCAAAACTCTGTAAAAATGGCAATTTTGGTCACTGTGAGGGTTTAAAAAGTGGTTATTCAACATGAGGCACGATCCAATTGACATTTTGAATCATTTTTGGTACAGTCCAAAAAATCAATTTTCGGATGAAAAACGATGACTCCGGACATGTCGAACGTTCCCAAAATGGTCTATAATGATGAAATTTTAACATTTAATCTTTTGACTCTAAATGACTGTTGGATGTGAATGATGACTTTTTCAACTAAAATAAGTGTGTTTAAAGTCATTTCTGTGCCTGAAACGGGTCAAAATTGAAGCTTTTGAGTAAGCAAAACTCTGTAAAAATGGCACTTTTGGTCACTGTGAGGGTTTAAAAAGTGGTTATTCAACATGAGGCACGATCCAATTGACATTTTGAATCATTTTTGGTACAGTCCAAAAAATCAATTTTCGGATGAAAAACGATGACTCCGGACATGTCGAACGTTCCCAAAATGGTCTATAATGATGAAATTTTAACATTTAATCTTTTGACTCTAAATGACTGTTGGATGTGAATTATGACTTTTTCAACTAAAATAAGTGTGTTTAAAGTCATTTCTGTGCCTGAAACGGGTCAAAATTGAAGCTTTTGAGTAAGCAAAACTCTGTAAAAATGGCACTTTTGGTCACTGTGAGGGTTTAAAAAGTGGTTATTCAACATGAGGCACGATCCAATTGACATTTTGAATCATTTTTGGTACAGTCCCAAAAATCAATTTTCGGATGAAAAACGATGACTCCGGACATGTCGAATGTTCCCAAAATGGTCAATAATGATGAAATTTTAACATTTAATCTTTTGACTCTAAATGACTGTTGAATGTGAATTATGACTTTTTCAACTAAAATAAGTGTGTTTAAAGTCATTTCTGTGCCTGAAACGGGTCAAAATTGAAGCTTTTGAGTAAGCAAAACTCTGTAAAAATGGCACTTTTGGTCACTGTGAGGGTTTAAAAAGTGGTTATTCAACATGAGGCACGATCCAATTGACATTTTGAATCATTTTTGGTACAGTCCCAAAAATCAATTTTCGGATGAAAAACGATGACTCCGGACATGTCGAACGTTCCCAAAATGGTCTATAATGATGAAATTTTAACATTTAATCTTTTGACTCTAAATGACTGTTGGATGTGAATTATGACTTTTTCAACTAAAATAAGTGTGTTTAAAGTCATTTCTGTGACTGAAACGGGTCAAAATTGAAGCTTTTGAGTAAGCAAAACTCTGTAAAAATGGCCATTTTGGTCACTGTGAGGGTTTAAAAAGTGGTTATTCAACATGAGGCACGATCCAATTGACATTTTGAATCATTTTTGGTACAGTCCCAAAAATCAATTTTCGGATGAAAAACGATGACTCCGGACATGTCGAACGTTCCCAAAATGGTCTATAATGATGAAATTTTAACATTTAATCTTTTGACTCTAAATGACTGTTGGATGTGAATTATGACTTTTTCAACTAAAATAAGTGTGTTTAAAGTCATTTCTGTGACTGAAACGGGTCAAAATTGAAGCTTTTGAGTAAGCAAAACTCTGTAAAAATGGCAATTTTGGTCACTGTGAGGGTTTAAAAAGTGGTTATTCAAAATGAGGCACGATCCAATTGACATTTTGAATCATTTTTGGTACAGTCCAAAAAATCAATTTTCGGATGAAAAACGATGACTCCGGACATGTCGAACGTTCCCAAAATGGTCTATAATGATGAAATTTTAACATTTAATCTTTTGACTCTAAATGACTGTTGGATGTGAATGATGACTTTTTCAACTAAAATAAGTGTGTTTAAAGTCATTTCTGTGCCTGAAACGGGTCAAAATTGAAGCTTTTGAGTAAGCAAAACTCTGTAAAAATGGCACTTTTGGTCACTGTGAGGGTTTAAAAAGTGGTTATTCAACATGAGGCACGATCCAATTGACATTTTGAATCATTTTTGGTACAGTCCAAAAAATCAATTTTCGGATGAAAAACGATGACTCCGGACATGTCGAACGTTCCCAAAATGGTCTATAATGATGAAATTTTAACATTTAATCTTTTGACTCTAAATGACTGTTGGATGTGCATTATGACTTTTTCAACTAAAATAAGTGTGTTTAAAGTCATTTCTGTGCCTGAAACGGGTCAAAATTGAAGCTTTTGAGTAAGCAAAACTCTGTAAAAATGGCAATTTTGGTCACTGTGAGGGTTTAAAAAGTGGTTATTCAACATGAGGCACGATCCAATTGACATTTTGAATCATTTTTGGTACAGTCCAAAAAATCAATTTTCGGATGAAAAACGATGACTCCGGACATGTCGAACGTTCCCAAAATGGTCTATAATGATGAAATTTTAACATTTAATCTTTTGACTCTAAATGACTGTTGGATGTGAATGATGACTTTTTCAACTAAAATAAGTGTGTTTAAAGTCATTTCTGTGCCTGAAACGGGTCAAAATTGAAGCTTTTGAGTAAGCAAAACTCTGTAAAAATGGCACTTTTGGTCACTGTGAGGGTTTAAAAAGTGGTTATTCAACATGAGGCACGATCCAATTGACATTTTGAATCATTTTTGGTACAGTCCAAAAAATCAATTTTCGGATGAAAAACGATGACTCCGGACATGTCGAACGTTCCCAAAATGGTCTATAATGATGAAATTTTAACATTTAATCTTTTGACTCTAAATGACTGTTGGATGTGAATTATGACTTTTTCAACTAAAATAAGTGTGTTTAAAGTCATTTCTGTGCCTGAAACGGGTCAAAATTGAAGCTTTTGAGTAAGCAAAACTCTGTAAAAATGGCACTTTTGGTCACTGTGAGGGTTTAAAAAGTGGTTATTCAACATGAGGCACGATCCAATTGACATTTTGAATCATTTTTGGTACAGTCCCAAAAATCAATTTTCGGATGAAAAACGATGACTCCGGACATGTCGAATGTTCCCAAAATGGTCAATAATGATGAAATTTTAACATTTAATCTTTTGACTCTAAATGACTGTTGGATGTGAATTATGACTTTTTCAACTAAAATAAGTGTGTTTAAAGTCATTTCTGTGTCTGAAACGGGTCAAAAATGAAGCTTTTGAGTAAGCAAAACTCTGTAAAAATTGCACTTTTGGTCACTGTGAGGGTTTAAAAAGTGGTTATTCAACATGAGGCACGATCCAATTGACATTTTGAATCATTTTTGGTACAGTCCCAAAAATCAATTTTCGGATGAAAAACGATGACTCCGGACATGTCGAACGTTCCCAAAATGGTCTATAATGATGAAATTTTAACATTTAATCTTTTGACTCTAAATGACTGTTGGATGTGAATTATGACTTTTTCAACTAAAATAAGTGTGTTTAAAGTCATTTCTGTGACTGAAACGGGTCAAAATTGAAGCTTTTGAGTAAGCAAAACTCTGTAAAAATGGCCATTTTGGTCACTGTGAGGGTTTAAAAAGTGGTTATTCAACATGAGGCACGATCCAATTGACATTTTGAATCATTTTTGGTACAGTCCCAAAAATCAATTTTCGGATGAAAAACGATGACTCCGGACATGTCGAACGTTCCCAAAATGGTCTATAATGATGAAATTTTAACATTTAATCTTTTGACTCTAAATGACTGTTGGATGTGAATTATGACTTTTTCAACTAAAATAAGTGTGTTTAAAGTCATTTCTGTGACTGAAACGGGTCAAAATTGAAGCTTTTGAGTAAGCAAAACTCTGTAAAAATGGCACTTTTGGTCACTGTGAGGGTTTAAAAAGTGGTTATTCAACATGAGGCACGATCCAATTGACATTTTGAATCATTTTTGGTACAGTCCAAAAAATCAATTTTCGGATGAAAAACGATGACTCCGGACATGTCGAACGTTCCCAAAATGGTCTATAATGATGAAATTTTAACATTTAATCTTTTGACTGTAAATGACTGTTGGATGTGAATTATGACTTTTTCAACTAAAATAAGTGTGTTTAAAGTCATTTCTGTGCCTGAAACAGGTCAAAATTGAAGCTTTAGAGTAAGCAAAACTCTGTAAAAATGGCACTTTTGGTCACTATGAGGGTTTAAAAAGTGGTTATTCAACATGAGGCACGATCCAATTGACATTTTGAATCATTTTTGGTACAGTCCGAAAAATCAATTTTCGGATGAAAAACGATGACTCCGGACATGTCGAACGTTCCCAAAATGGTCTATAATGATGAAATTTTAACATTTAATCTTTTGACTCTAAATGACTGTTGGATGTGCATTATGACTTTTTCAACTAAAATAAGTGTGTTTAAAGTCATTTCTGTGCCTGAAACGGGTCAAAATTGAAGCTTTTGAGTAAGCAAAACTCTGTAAAAATGGCAATTTTGGTCACTGTGAGGGTTTAAAAAGTGGTTATTCAACATGAGGCACGATCCAATTGACATTTTGAATCATTTTTGGTACAGTCCAAAAAATCAATTTTCGGATGAAAAACGATGACTCCGGACATGTCGAACGTTCCCAAAATGGTCTATAATGATGAAATTTTAACATTTAATCTTTTGACTCTAAATGACTGTTGGATGTGAATGATGACTTTTTCAACTAAAATAAGTGTGTTTAAAGTCATTTCTGTGCCTGAAACGGGTCAAAATTGAAGCTTTTGAGTAAGCAAAACTCTGTAAAAATGGCACTTTTGGTCACTGTGAGGGTTTAAAAAGTGGTTATTCAACATGAGGCACGATCCAATTGACATTTTGAATCATTTTTGGTACAGTCCAAAAAATCAATTTTCGGATGAAAAACGATGACTCCGGACATGTCGAATGTTCCCAAAATGGTCAATAATGATGAAATTTTAACATTTAATCTTTTGACTCTAAATGACTGTTGGATGTGAATTATGACTTTTTCAACTAAAATAAGTGTGTTTAAAGTCATTTCTGTGTCTGAAACGGGTCAAAAATGAAGCTTTTGAGTAAGCAAAACTCTGTAAAAATTGCACTTTTGGTCACTGTGAGGGTTTAAAAAGTGGTTATTCAACATGAGGCACGATCCAATTGACATTTTGAATCATTTTTGGTACAGTCCCAAAAATCAATTTTCGGATGAAAAACGATGACTCCGGACATGTCGAACGTTCCCAAAATGGTCTATAATGATGAAATTTTAACATTTAATCTTTTGACTCTAAATGACTGTTGGATGTGAATGATGACTTTTTCAACTAAAATAAGTGTGTTTAAAGTCATTTCTGTGCCAGAAACGGGTCAAAATTGAAGCTTTTGAGTAAGCAAAACTCTGTAAAAATGGCCATTTTGGTCACTGTGAGGGTTTAAAAAGTGGTTATTCAACATGAGGCACGATCCAATTGACATTTTGAATCATTTTTGGTACAGTCCAAAAAATCAATTTTCGGATGAAAAACGATGACTCCGGACATGTCGAACGTTCCCAAAATGGTCTATAATGATGAAATTTTAACATTTAATCTTTTGACTCTAAATGACTGTTGGATGTGAATTATGACTTTTTCAACTAAAATAAGTGTGTTTAAAGTCATTTCTGTGCCTGAAACGGGTCAAAATTGAAGCTTTTGAGTAAGCAAAACTCTGTAAAAATTGCACTTTTGGTCACTGTGAGGGTTTAAAAAGTGGTTATTCAACATGAGGCACGATCCAATTGACATTTTGAATCATTTTTGGTATAGTCCCAAAAATCAATTTTCGGATGAAAAACGATGACTCCGGACATGTCGAACGTTCCCAAAATGGTCAATAATGATGAAATTTTAACATTTAATCTTTTGACTCTAAATGACTGTTGGATGTGAATTATGACTTTTTCAACTAAAATAAGTGTGTTTAAAGTCATTTCTGTGTCTGAAACGGGTCAAAAATGAAGCTTTTGAGTAAGCAAAACTCTGTAAAAATTGCACTTTTGGTCACTGTGAGGGTTTAAAAAGTGGTTATTCAACATGAGGCACGATCCAATTGACATTTTGAATCATTTTTGGTACAGTCCCAAAAATCAATTTTCGGATGAAAAACGATGACTCCGGACATGTCGAACGTTCCCAAAATGGTCTATAATGATGAAATTTTAACATTTAATCTTTTGACTCTAAATGACTGTTGGATGTGAATTATGACTTTTTCAACTAAAATAAGTGTGTTTAAAGTCATTTCTGTGACTGAAACGGGTCAAAATTGAAACTTTTGAGTAAGCAAAACTCTGTAAAAATGGCACTTTTGGTCACTGTGAGGGTTTAAAAAGTGGTTATTCAACATGAGGCACGATCCAATTGACATTTTGAATCATTTTTGGTACAGTCCCAAAAATCAATTTTCGGATGAAAAACGATGACTCCGGACATGTCGACCGTTCCCAAAATGGTCTATAATGATGAAATTTTAACATTTAATCTTTTGACTCTAAATGACTGTTGGATGTGAATTATGACTTTTTCAACTAAAATAAGTGTGTTTAAAGTCATTTCTGTGCCTGAAACGGGTCAAAATTGAAGCTTTTGAGTAAGCAAAACTCTGTAAAAATGGCACTTTTGGTCACTGTGAGGGTTTAAAAAGTGGTTATTCAACATGAGGCACGATCCAATTGACATTTTGAATCATTTTTGGTACAGTCCCAAAAATCAATTTTCGGATGAAAAACGATGACTCCGGACATGTCGACCGTTCCCAAAATGGTCTATAATGATGAAATTTTAACATTTAATCTTTTGACTCTAAATGACTGTTGGATGTGAATTATGACTTTTTCAACTAAAATAAGTGTGTTTAAAGTCATTTCTGTGCCTGAAACGGGTCAAAATTGAAGCTTTTGAGTAAACAAAACTCTGTAAAAATGGCACTTTTGGTCACTATGAGGGTTTAAAAAGTGGTTATTCAACATGAGGCACGATCCAATTGACATTTAGAATCATTTTTGGTACAGTCCCAAAAATCAATTTTCGGATGAAAAACGATGACTCCGGACATGTCGAACGTTCCCAAAATGGTCTATAATGATGAAATTTTAACATTTAATCTTTTGACTCTAAATGACTGTTGGATGTGAATTATGACTTTTTCAACTAAAATAAGTGTGTTTAAAGTCATTTCTGTGCCTGAAACGGGTCAAAATTGAAGCTTTTGAGTAAGCAAAACTCTGTAAAAATGGCACTTTTGGTCACTGTGAGGGTTTAAAAAGTGGTTATTCAACATGAGGCACGATCCAATTGACATTTTGAATCATTTTTGGTACAGTCCAAAAAATCAATTTTCGGATGAAAAACGATGACTCCGGACATGCCGAACGTTCCCAAAATGGTCTATAATGATGAAATTTTAACATTTAATCTTTTGACTCTAAATGACTGTTGGATGTGAATTATGACTTTTTCAACTAAAATAAGTGCGTTTAAAGTCATTTCTGTGCCTGAAACGGGTCAAAATTGAAGCTTTTGAGTAAGCAAAACTCTGTAAAAATGGCACTTTTGGTCACTGTGAGGGTTTAAAAAGTGGTTATTCAACATGAGGCACGATCCAATTGACATTTTGAATCATTTTTGGTACAGTCCAAAAAATCAATTTTCTGATGAAAAACGATGACTCCGGACATGTCGAACGTTCCCAAAATGGTCTATAATGATGAAATTTTAACATTTAATGTTTTGACTCTAAATGACTGTTGGATGTGAATTATGACTTTTTCAACTAAAATAAGTGTGTTTAAAGTCATTTCTGTGCCTGAAACGGGTCAAAATTGAAGCTTTTGAGTAAGCAAAACTCTGTAAAAATGGCACTTTTGGTCACTGTGAGGGTTTAAAAAGTGGTTTTTCAACATGAGGCACGATCCAATTGACATTTTGAATCATTTTTGGTACAGTCCCAAAAATCAATTTTCGGATGAAAAACGATGACTCCGGACATGTCGAACGTTCCCAAAATGGTCAATAATGATGACATTTTAACATTTAATCTTTTGACTCTAAATGACTGTTGGATGTGAATTATGACTTTTTCAACTAAAATAAGTGTGTTTAAAGTCATTTCTGTGTCTGAAACGGGTCAAAAATGAAGCTTTTGAGAAAGCAAAACTCTGTAAAAATGGCACTTTTGGTCACTGTGAGGGTTTAAAAAGTGGTTATTCAACATGAGGCACGATCCAATTGACATTTTGAATCATTTTTGGTACAGTCCCAAAAATCAATTTTCGGATGAAAAACGATGACTCCGGACATGTCGAACGTTCCCAAAATGGTCTATAATGATGAAATTTTAACATTTAATCTTTTGACTCTAAATGACTGTTGGATGTGAATTATGACTTTTTCAACTAAAATAAGTGTGTTTAAAGTCATTTCTGTGCCTGAAACGGGTCAAAATTGAAGCTTTTGAGTAAGCAAAACTCTGTAAAAATGGCACTTTTAGTCACTGTGAGGGTTTAAAAAGTGGTTATTCAACATGAGGCACGATCCAATTGACATTTTGAATCATTTTTGGTACAGTCCAAAAAATCAATTTTCGGATGAAAAACGATGACTCCGGACATGTCGAAAGTTCCCAAAATGGTCTATAATGATGAAATTTTAACATTTAATCTTTTGACTGTAAATGACTGTTGGATGTGAATTATGACTTTTTCAACCAAAATAAGTGTGTTTAAAGTCATTTCTGTGCCTGAAACGGGTCAAAATTGAAGCTTTTGAGTAAGCAAAACTCTGTAAAAATGGCACTTTTGGTCACTGTGAGGGTTTAAAAAGTGGTTATTCAACATGAGGCACGATCCAATTGACATTTTGAATCATTTTTGGTACAGTCCCAAAAATCAATTTCGGATGAAAAACGATGACTCCGGACATGTCGAACGTTCCCAAAATGGTCAACAATGATGAAATTTTAACATTTAATCTTTTGACTCTAAATGACTGTTGAATGTGAATTATGACTTTTTCAACTAAAATAAGTGTGTTTAAAGTCATTTCTGTGCCTGAAACGGGTCAAAATTGAAGCTTTTGAGTAAGCAAAACTCTGTAAAAATGGCCATTTTGGTCACTGTGAGGGTTTAAAAAGTGGTTATTCAACATGAGGCACGATCCAATTCACATTTTGAATCATTTTTGGTACAGTCCAAAAAATCAATTTTCGGATGAAAAACGATGACTCCGGACATGCCGAACGTTCCCAAAATGGTCTATAATGATGAAATTTTAACATTTAATCTTTTGACTCTAAATGACTGTTGGATGTGAATTATGACTTTTTCAACTAAAATAAGTGTGTTTAAAGTCATTTCTGTGCCTGAAACGGGTCAAAATTGAAGCTTTTGAGTAAGCAAAACTCTGTAAAAATGGCACTTTTGGTCACTGTGAGGGTTTAAAAAGTGGTTATTCAACATGAGGCACGATCCAATTGACATTTTGAATCATTTTTGGTACAGTCCAAAAAATCAATTTTCGGATGAAAAACGATGACTCCGGACATGTCGAACGTTCCCAAAATGGTCTATAATGATGAAATTTTAACATTTAATCTTTTGACTCTAAATGACTGTTGGATGTGAATTATGACTTTTTCAACTAAAATAAGTGTGTTTAAAATCATTTCTGTGCCTGAAACGGGTCAAAATTGAAGCTTTTGAGTAAGCAAAACTCTGTAAAAATGGCACTTTTGGTCACTGTGAGGGTTTAAAAAGTGGTTATTCAACATGAGGCACGATCCAATTGACATTTTGAATAATTTTTGGTACAGTCCCAAAAATCAATTTTCGGATGAAAAACGATGACTCCGGACATGTCGAACGTTTCCAAAATGGTCAATAATGATGAAATTTTAACATTTAATCTTTTGACTCTAAATGACTGTTGGATGTGAATTATGACTTTTTCAACTAAAATAAGTGTGTTTAAAGTCATTTCTGTGTCTGAAACGGGTCAAAATTGAAGCTTTTGAGTAAGCAAAACTCTGTAAAAATGGCACTTTTGGCCACTGTGAGGGTTTAAAAAGTGGTTATTCAACATGAGGCACGATCCAATTGACATTTTGAATCATTTTTGGTACAGTCCCAAAAATCAATTTTCGGATGAAAAACGATGACTCCGGACATGTCGAACGTTCCCAAAATGGTCTATAATGATGAAATTTTAACATTTATTCTTTTGACTCTAAATGACTGTTGGATGTGAATTATGACTTTTTCAACTAAAATAAGTGTGTTTAAAGTCATTTCTGTGACTGAAACGGGTCAAAATTGAAGCTTTTGAGTAAGCAAAACTCTGTAAAAATGGCCATTTTGGTCACTGTGAGGGTTTAAAAAGTGGTTATTCAACATGAGGCACGATCCAATTGACATTTTGAATCATTTTTGGTACAGTCCAAAAAATCAATTTTCGGATGAAAAACGATGACTCCGGACATGCCGAACGTTCCCAAAATGGTCTATAATGATGAAATTTTAACACTTAATCTTTTGACTCTAAATGACTGTTGGATGTGAATTATGACTTTTTCAACTAAAATAAGTGTGTTTAAAGTCATTTCTGTGCCTGAAACGGGTCAAAATTGAAGCTTTTGAGTAAGCAAAACTCTGTAAAAATGGCACTTTTGGTCACTGTGAGGGTTTAAAAAGTGGTTATTCAACATGAGGCACGATCCAATTGACATTTTGAATCATTTTTGGTACAGTCCCAAAAATCAATTTTCGGATGAAAAACGATGACTCCGGACATGTCGAACGTTCCCAAAATGGTCAATAATGATAAAATTTTAACATTTAATCTTTTGACTCTAAATGACTGTTGGATGTGAATTATGACTTTTTCAACTAAAATAAGTGTGTTTAAAGTCATTTCTGTGCCTGAAACGGGTCAAAATTGAAGCTTTTGAGTAAGCAAAACTCTGTAAAAATGGCACTTTTGGTCACTGTGAGGGTTTAAAAAGTGGTTATTCAACATGAGGCACGATCCAATTGACATTTTGAATCATTTTTGGTACAGTCCAAAAAATCAATTTTCGGATGAAAAACGATGACTCCGGACATGTCGAAAGTTCCCAAAATGGTCTATAATGATGAAATTTTAACATTTAATCTTTTGACTGTAAATGACTGTTGGATGTGAATTATGACTTTTTCAACCAAAATAAGTGTGTTTAAAGTCATTTCTGTGCCTGAAACGGGTCAAAATTGAAGCTTTTGAGTAAGCAAAACTCTGTAAAAATGGCACTTTTGGTCACTGTGAGGGTTTAAAAAGTGGTTATTCAACATGAGGCACGATCCAATTGACATTTTGAATCATTTTTGGTACAGTCCCAAAAATCAATTTTCGGATGAAAAACGATGACTCCGGACATGTCGAACGTTCCCAAAATGGTCAACAATGATGAAATTTTAACATTTAATCTTTTGACTCTAAATGACTGTTGAATGTGAATTATGACTTTTTCAACTAAAATAAGTGTGTTTAAAGTCATTTCTGTGCCTGAAACGGGTCAAAATTGAAGCTTTTGAGTAAGCAAAACTCTGTAAAAATGGCCATTTTGGTCACTGTGAGGGTTTAAAAAGTGGTTATTCAACATGAGGCACGATCCAATTCACATTTTGAATCATTTTTGGTACAGTCCAAAAAATCAATTTTCGGATGAAAAACGATGACTCCGGACATGCCGAACGTTCCCAAAATGGTCTATAATGATGAAATTTTAACATTTAATCTTTTGACTCTAAATGACTGTTGGATGTGAATTATGACTTTTTCAACTAAAATAAGTGTGTTTAAAGTCATTTCTGTGCCTGAAACGGGTCAAAATTGAAGCTTTTGAGTAAGCAAAACTCTGTAAAAATGGCACTTTTGGTCACTGTGAGGGTTTAAAAAGTGGTTATTCAACATGAGGCACGATCCAATTGACATTTTGAATCATTTTTGGTACAGTCCCAAAAATCAATTTTCGGATGAAAAACGATGACTCCGGACATGTCGAATGTTCCCAAAATGGTCAATAATGATGAAATTTTAACATTTAATCTTTTGACTCTAAATGACTGTTGGATGTGAATTATGACTTTTTCAACTAAAATAAGTGTGTTTAAAGTCATTTCTGTGTCTGAAACGGGTCAAAAATGAAGCTTTTGAGTAAGCAAAACTCTGTAAAAATTGCACTTTTGGTCACTGTGAGGGTTTAAAAAGTGGTTATTCAACATGAGGCACGATCCAATTGACATTTTGAATCATTTTTGGTACAGTCCCAAAAATCAATTTTCGGATGAAAAACGATGACTCCGGACATGTCGAACGTTCCCAAAATGGTCTATAATGATGAAATTTTAACATTTAATCTTTTGACTCTAAATGACTGTTGGATGTGAATTATGACTTTTTCAACTAAAATAAGTGTGTTTAAAGTCATTTCTGTGACTGAAACGGGTCAAAATTGAAGCTTTTGAGTAAGCAAAACTCTGTAAAAATGGCCATTTTGGTCACTGTGAGGGTTTAAAAAGTGGTTATTCAACATGAGGCACGATCCAATTGACATTTTGAATCATTTTTGGTACAGTCCCAAAAATCAATTTTCGGATGAAAAACGATGACTCCGGACATGTCGAACGTTCCCAAAATGGTCTATAATGATGAAATTTTAACATTTAATCTTTTGACTCTAAATGACTGTTGGATGTGAATTATGACTTTTTCAACTAAAATAAGTGTGTTTAAAGTCATTTCTGTGACTGAAACGGGTCAAAATTGAAGCTTTTGAGTAAGCAAAACTCTGTAAAAATGGCCATTTTGGTCACTGTGAGGGTTTAAAAAGTGGTTATTCAACATGAGGCACGATCCAATTCACATTTTGAATCATTTTTGGTACAGTCCAAAAAATCAATTTTCGGATGAAAAACGATGACTCCGGACATGCCGAACGTTCCCAAAATGGTCTATAATGATGAAATTTTAACATTTAATCTTTTGACTCTAAATGACTGTTGGATGTGAATTATGACTTTTTCAACTAAAATAAGTGTGTTTAAAGTCATTTCTGTGCCTGAAACGGGTCAAAATTGAAGCTTTTGAGTAAGCAAAACTCTGTAAAAATGGCACTTTTGGTCACTGTGAGGGTTTAAAAAGTGGTTATTCAACATGAGGCACGATCCAATTGACATTTTGAATCATTTTTGGTACAGTCCAAAAAATCAATTTTCGGATGAAAAACGATGACTCCGGACATGTCGAACGTTCCCAAAATGGTCTATAATGATGAAATTTTAACATTTAATCTTTTGACTCTAAATGACTGTTGGATGTGAATTATGACTTTTTCAACTAAAATAAGTGTGTTTAAAATCATTTCTGTGCCTGAAACGGGTCAAAATTGAAGCTTTTGAGTAAGCAAAACTCTGTAAAAATGGCACTTTTGGTCACTGTGAGGGTTTAAAAAGTGGTTATTCAACATGAGGCACGATCCAATTGACATTTTGAATAATTTTTGGTACAGTCCCAAAAATCAATTTTCGGATGAAAAACGATGACTCCGGACATGTCGAACGTTTCCAAAATGGTCAATAATGATGAAATTTTAACATTTAATCTTTTGACTCTAAATGACTGTTGGATGTGAATTATGACTTTTTCAACTAAAATAAGTGTGTTTAAAGTCATTTCTGTGTCTGAAACGGGTCAAAATTGAAGCTTTTGAGTAAGCAAAACTCTGTAAAAATGGCACTTTTGGCCACTGTGAGGGTTTAAAAAGTGGTTATTCAACATGAGGCACGATCCAATTGACATTTTGAATCATTTTTGGTACAGTCCCAAAAATCAATTTTCGGATGAAAAACGATGACTCCGGACATGTCGAACGTTCCCAAAATGGTCTATAATGATGAAATTTTAACATTTATTCTTTTGACTCTAAATGACTGTTGGATGTGAATTATGACTTTTTCAACTAAAATAAGTGTGTTTAAAGTCATTTCTGTGACTGAAACGGGTCAAAATTGAAGCTTTTGAGTAAGCAAAACTCTGTAAAAATGGCCATTTTGGTCACTGTGAGGGTTTAAAAAGTGGTTATTCAACATGAGGCACGATCCAATTGACATTTTGAATCATTTTTGGTACAGTCCAAAAAATCAATTTTCGGATGAAAAACGATGACTCCGGACATGCCGAACGTTCCCAAAATGGTCTATAATGATGAAATTTTAACACTTAATCTTTTGACTCTAAATGACTGTTGGATGTGAATTATGACTTTTTCAACTAAAATAAGTGTGTTTAAAGTCATTTCTGTGCCTGAAACGGGTCAAAATTGAAGCTTTTGAGTAAGCAAAACTCTGTAAAAATGGCACTTTTGGTCACTGTGAGGGTTTAAAAAGTGGTTATTCAACATGAGGCACGATCCAATTGACATTTTGAATCATTTTTGGTACAGTCCCAAAAATCAATTTTCGGATGAAAAACGATGACTCCGGACATGTCGAACGTTCCCAAAATGGTCAATAATGATAAAATTTTAACATTTAATCTTTTGACTCTAAATGACTGTTGGATGTGAATTATGACTTTTTCAACTAAAATAAGTGTGTTTAAAGTCATTTCTGTGCCTGAAACGGGTCAAAATTGAAGCTTTTGAGTAAGCAAAACTCTGTAAAAATGGCACTTTTGGTCACTGTGAGGGTTTAAAAAGTGGTTATTCAACATGAGGCACGATCCAATTGACATTTTGAATCATTTTTGGTACAGTCCAAAAAATCAATTTTCGGATGAAAAACGATGACTCCGGACATGTCGAAAGTTCCCAAAATGGTCTATAATGATGAAATTTTAACATTTAATCTTTTGACTGTAAATGACTGTTGGATGTGAATTATGACTTTTTCAACCAAAATAAGTGTGTTTAAAGTCATTTCTGTGCCTGAAACGGGTCAAAATTGAAGCTTTTGAGTAAGCAAAACTCTGTAAAAATGGCACTTTTGGTCACTGTGAGGGTTTAAAAAGTGGTTATTCAACATGAGGCACGATCCAATTGACATTTTGAATCATTTTTGGTACAGTCCCAAAAATCAATTTTCGGATGAAAAACGATGACTCCGGACATGTCGAACGTTCCCAAAATGGTCAACAATGATGAAATTTTAACATTTAATCTTTTGACTCTAAATGACTGTTGAATGTGAATTATGACTTTTTCAACTAAAATAAGTGTGTTTAAAGTCATTTCTGTGCCTGAAACGGGTCAAAATTGAAGCTTTTGAGTAAGCAAAACTCTGTAAAAATGGCCATTTTGGTCACTGTGAGGGTTTAAAAAGTGGTTATTCAACATGAGGCACGATCCAATTCACATTTTGAATCATTTTTGGTACAGTCCAAAAAATCAATTTTCGGATGAAAAACGATGACTCCGGACATGCCGAACGTTCCCAAAATGGTCTATAATGATGAAATTTTAACATTTAATCTTTTGACTCTAAATGACTGTTGGATGTGAATTATGACTTTTTCAACTAAAATAAGTGTGTTTAAAGTCATTTCTGTGCCTGAAACGGGTCAAAATTGAAGCTTTTGAGTAAGCAAAACTCTGTAAAAATGGCACTTTTGGTCACTGTGAGGGTTTAAAAAGTGGTTATTCAACATGAGGCACGATCCAATTGACATTTTGAATCATTTTTGGTACAGTCCAAAAAATCAATTTTCGGATGAAAAACGATGACTCCGGACATGTCGAACGTTCCCAAAATGGTCTATAATGATGAAATTTTAACATTTAATCTTTTGACTCTAAATGACTGTTGGATGTGAATTATGACTTTTTCAACTAAAATAAGTGTGTTTAAAATCATTTCTGTGCCTGAAACGGGTCAAAATTGAAGCTTTTGAGTAAGCAAAACTCTGTAAAAATGGCACTTTTGGTCACTGTGAGGGTTTAAAAAGTGGTTATTCAACATGAGGCACGATCCAATTGACATTTTGAATAATTTTTGGTACAGTCCCAAAAATCAATTTTCGGATGAAAAACGATGACTCCGGACATGTCGAACGTTTCCAAAATGGTCAATAATGATGAAATTTTAACATTTAATCTTTTGACTCTAAATGACTGTTGGATGTGAATTATGACTTTTTCAACTAAAATAAGTGTGTTTAAAGTCATTTCTGTGTCTGAAACGGGTCAAAATTGAAGCTTTTGAGTAAGCAAAACTCTGTAAAAATGGCACTTTTGGCCACTGTGAGGGTTTAAAAAGTGGTTATTCAACATGAGGCACGATCCAATTGACATTTTGAATCATTTTTGGTACAGTCCCAAAAATCAATTTTCGGATGAAAAACGATGACTCCGGACATGTCGAACGTTCCCAAAATGGTCTATAATGATGAAATTTTAACATTTATTCTTTTGACTCTAAATGACTGTTGGATGTGAATTATGACTTTTTCAACTAAAATAAGTGTGTTTAAAGTCATTTCTGTGACTGAAACGGGTCAAAATTGAAGCTTTTGAGTAAGCAAAACTCTGTAAAAATGGCCATTTTGGTCACTGTGAGGGTTTAAAAAGTGGTTATTCAACATGAGGCACGATCCAATTGACATTTTGAATCATTTTTGGTACAGTCCAAAAAATCAATTTTCGGATGAAAAACGATGACTCCGGACATGCCGAACGTTCCCAAAATGGTCTATAATGATGAAATATTAACACTTAATCTTTTGACTCTAAATGACTGTTGGATGTGAATTATGACTTTTTCAACTAAAATAAGTGTGTTTAAAGTCATTTCTGTGCCTGAAACGGGTCAAAATTGAAGCTTTTGAGTAAGCAAAACTCTGTAAAAATGGCACTTTTGGTCACTGTGAGGGTTTAAAAAGTGGTTATTCAACATGAGGCACGATCCAATTGACATTTTGAATCATTTTTGGTACAGTCCAAAAAATCAATTTTCGGATGAAAAACGATGACTCCGGACATGTCGAACGTTCCCAAAATGGTCTATAATGATGAAATTTTAACATTTAATCTTTTGACTGTAAATGACTGTTGGATGTGAATTATGACTTTTTCAACTAAAATAAGTGTGTTTAAAGTCATTTCTGTGCCTGAAACGGGTCAAAATTGAAGCTTTAGAGTAAGCAAAACTCTGTAAAAATGGCACTTTTGGTCACTATGAGGGTTTAAAAAGTGGTTATTCAACATGAGGCACGATCCAATTGACATTTTGAATCATTTTTGGTACAGTCCGAAAAATCAATTTTCGGATGAAAAATGATGACTCCGGACATGTCGAACGTTCCCAAAATGGTCTATAATGATGAAATTTTAACATTTAATCTTTTGACTCTAAATGACTGTTGGATGTGCATTATGACTTTTTCAACTAAAATAAGTGTGTTTAAAGTCATTTCTGTGCCTGAAACGGGTCAAAATTGAAGCTTTTGAGTAAGCAAAACTCTGTAAAAATGGCAATTTTGGTCACTGTGAGGGTTTAAAAAGTGGTTATTCAACATGAGGCACGATCCAATTGACATTTTGAATCATTTTTGGTACAGTCCAAAAAATCAATTTTCGGATGAAAAACGATGACTCCGGACATGTCGAACGTTCCCAAAATGGTCTATAATGATGACATTTTAACATTTAATCTTTTGACTCTAAATGACTGTTGGATGTGAATGATGACTTTTTCAACTAAAATAAGTGTGTTTAAAGTCATTTCTGTGCCTGAAACGGGTCAAAATTGAAGCTTTTGAGTAAGCAAAACTCTGTAAAAATGGCACTTTTGGTCACTGTGAGGGTTTAAAAAGTGGTTATTCAACATGAGGCACGATCCAATTGACATTTTGAATCATTTTTGGTACAGTCCAAAAAATCAATTTTCGGATGAAAAACGATGACTCTGGACATGTCGAACGTTCCCAAAATGGTCTATAATGATGAAATTTTAACATTTAATCTTTTGACTCTAAATGACTGTTGGATGTGAATTATGACTTTTTCAACTAAAATAAGTGTGTTTAAAGTCATTTCTGTGCCTGAAACGGGTCAAAATTGAAGCTTTTGAGTAAGCAAAACTCTGTAAAAATGGCACTTTTGGTCACTGTGAGGGTTTAAAAAGTGGTTATTCAACATGAGGCACGATCCAATTGACATTTTGAATCATTTTTGGTACAGTCCCAAAAATCAATTTTCGGATGAAAAACGATGACTCCGGACATGTCGAATGTTCCCAAAATGGTCAATAATGATGAAATTTTAACATTTAATCTTTTGACTCTAAATGACTGTTGGTTGTGAATTATGACTTTTTCAACTAAAATAAGTGTGTTTAAAGTCATTTCTGTGTCTGAAACGGGTCAAAAATGAAGCTTTTGAGTAAGCAAAACTCTGTAAAAATTGCACTTTTGGTCACTGTGAGGGTTTAAAAAGTGGTTATTCAACATGAGGCACGATCCAATTGACATTTTGAATCATTTTTGGTACAGTCCCAAAAATCAATTTTCGGATGAAAAACGATGACTCCGGACATGTCGAACGTTCCCAAAATGGTCTATAATGATGAAATTTTAACATTTAATCTTTTGACTCTAAATGACTGTTGGATGTGAATTATGACTTTTTCAACTAAAATAAGTGTGTTTAAAGTCATTTCTGTGACTGAAACGGGTCAAAATTGAAGCTTTTGAGTAAGCAAAACTCTGTAAAAATGGCCATTTTGGTCACTGTGAGGGTTTAAAAAGTGGTTATTCAACATGAGGCACGATCCAATTGACATTTTGAATCATTTTTGGTACAGTCCCAAAAATCAATTTTCGGATGAAAAACGATGACTCCGGACATGTCGAACGTTCCCAAAATGGTCTATAATGATGAAATTTTAACATTTAATCTTTTGACTCTAAATGACTGTTGGATGTGAATTATGACTTTTTCAACTAAAATAAGTGTGTTTAAAGTCATTTCTGTGACTGAAACGGGTCAAAATTGAAGCTTTTGAGTAAGCAAAACTCTGTAAAAATGGCAATTTTGGTCACTGTGAGGGTTTAAAAAGTGGTTATTCAAAATGAGGCACGATCCAATTGACATTTTGAATCATTTTTGGTACAGTCCAAAAAATCAATTTTCGGATGAAAAACGATGACTCCGGACATGTCGAACGTTCCCAAAATGGTCTATAATGATGAAATTTTAACATTTAATCTTTTGACTCTAAATGACTGTTGGATGTGAATGATGACTTTTTCAACTAAAATAAGTGTGTTTAAAGTCATTTCTGTGCCTGAAACGGGTCAAAATTGAAGCTTTTGAGTAAGCAAAACTCTGTAAAAATGGCACTTTTGGTCACTGTGAGGGTTTAAAAAGTGGTTATTCAACATGAGGCACGATCCAATTGACATTTTGAATCATTTTTGGTACAGTCCAAAAAATCAATTTTCGGATGAAAAACGATGACTCCGGACATGTCGAACGTTCCCAAAATGGTCTATAATGATGAAATTTTAACATTTAATCTTTTGACTCTAAATGACTGTTGGATGTGAATTATGACTTTTTCAACTAAAATAAGTGTGTTTAAAGTCATTTCTGTGCCTGAAACGGGTCAAAATTGAAGCTTTTGAGTAAGCAAAACTCTGTAAAAATGGCACTTTTGGTCACTGTGAGGGTTTAAAAAGTGGTTATTCAACATGAGGCACGATCCAATTGACATTTTGAATCATTTTTGGTATAGTCCCAAAAATCAATTTTCGGATGAAAAACGATGACTCCGGACATGTCGAACGTTCCCAAAATGGTCAATAATGATGAAATTTTAACATTTAATCTTTTGACTCTAAATGACTGTTGGATGTGAATTATGACTTTTTCAACTAAAATAAGTGTGTTTAAAGTCATTTCTGTGTCTGAAACGGGTCAAAAATGAAACTTTTGAGTAAGCAAAACTCTGTAAAAATTGCACTTTTGGTCACTGTGAGGGTTTAAAAAGTGGTTATTCAACATGAGGCACGATCCAATTGACATTTTGAATCATTTTTGGTACAGTCCCAAAAATCAATTTTCGGATGAAAAACGATGACTCCGGACATGTCGAACGTTCCCAAAATGGTCTATAATGATGAAATTTTAACATTTAATCTTTTGACTCTAAATGACTGTTGGATGTGAATTATGACTTTTTCAACTAAAATAAGTGTGTTTAAAGTCATTTCTGTGACTGAAACGGGTCAAAATTGAAACTTTTGAGTAAGCAAAACTCTGTAAAAATGGCACTTTTGGTCACTGTGAGGGTTTAAAAAGTGGTTATTCAACATGAGGCACGATCCAATTGACATTTTGAATCATTTTTGGTACAGTCCCAAAAATCAATTTTCGGATGAAAAACGATGACTCCGGACATGTCGACCGTTCCCAAAATGGTCTATAATGATGAAATTTTAACATTTAATCTTTTGACTCTAAATGACTGTTGGATGTGAATTATGACTTTTTCAACTAAAATAAGTGTGTTTAAAGTCATTTCTGTGCCTGAAACGGGTCAAAATTGAAGCTTTTGAGTAAGCAAAACTCTGTAAAAATGGCACTTTTGGTCACTGTGAGGGTTTAAAAAGTGGTTATTCAACATGAGGCACGATCCAATTGACATTTTGAATCATTTTTGGTACAGTCCCAAAAATCAATTTTCGGATGAAAAACGATGACTCCGGACATGTCGACCGTTCCCAAAATGGTCTATAATGATGAAATTTTAACATTTAATCTTTTGACTCTAAATGACTGTTGGATGTGAATTATGACTTTTTCAACTAAAATAAGTGTGTTTAAAGTCATTTCTGTGCCTGAAACGGGTCAAAACTGAAGCTTTTGAGTAAACAAAACTCTGTAAAAATGGCACTTTTGGTCACTATGAGGGTTTAAAAAGTGGTTATTCAACATGAGGCACGATCCAATTGACATTTAGAATCATTTTTGGTACAGTCCCAAAAATCAATTTTCGGATGAAAAACGATGACTCCGGACATGTCGAACGTTCCCAAAATGGTCTATAATGATGAAATTTTAACATTTAATCTTTTGACTCTAAATGACTGTTGGATGTGAATTATGACTTTTTCAACTAAAATAAGTGTGTTTAAAGTCATTTCTGTGCCTGAAACGGGTCAAAATTGAAGCTTTTGAGTAAGCAAAACTCTGTAAAAATGGCACTTTTGGTCACTGTGAGGGTTTAAAAAGTGGTTATTCAACATGAGGCACGATCCAATTGACATTTTGAATCATTTTTGGTACAGTCCAAAAAATCAATTTTCGGATGAAAAACGATGACTCCGGACATGCCGAACGTTCCCAAAATGGTCTATAATGATGAAATTTTAACATTTAATCTTTTGACTCTAAATGACTGTTGGATGTGAATTTTGACTTTTTCAACTAAAATAAGTGTGTTTAAAGTCATTTCTGTGCCTGAAACGGGTCAAAATTGAAGCTTTTGAGTAAGCAAAACTCTGTAAAAATGGCACTTTTGGTCACTGTGAGGGTTTAAAAAGTGGTTATTCAACATGAGGCACGATCCAATTGACATTTTGAATCATTTTTGGTACAGTCCAAAAAATCAATTTTCTGATGAAAAACGATGACTCCGGACATGTCGAACGTTCCCAAAATGGTCTATAATGATGAAATTTTAACATTTAATGTTTTGACTCTAAATGACTGTTGGATGTGAATTATGACTTTTTCAACTAAAATAAGTGTGTTTAAAGTCATTTCTCTGCCTGAAACGGGTCAAAATTGAAGCTTTTGAGTAAGCAAAACTCTGTAAAAATGGCACTTTTGGTCACTGTGAGGGTTTAAAAAGTGGTTATTCAACATGAGGCACGATCCAATTGACATTTTGAATCATTTTTGGTACAGTCCCAAAAATCAATTTTCGGATGAAAAACGATGACTCCGGACATGTCGAACGTTCCCAAAATGGTCAATAATGATGAAATTTTAACATTTAATCTTTTGACTCTAAATGACTGTTGGATGTGAATTATGACTTTTTCAACTAAAATAAGTGTGTTTAAAGTCATTTCTGTGTCTGAAACGGGTCAAAAATGAAGCTTTTGAGAAAGCAAAACTCTGTAAAAATGGCACTTTTGGTCACTGTGAGGGTTTAAAAAGTGGTTATTCAACATGAGGCACGATCCAATTGACATTTTGAATCATTTTTGGTACAGTCCCAAAAATCAATTTTCGGATGAAAAACGATGACTCCGGACATGTCGAACGTTCCCAAAATGGTCTATAATGATGAAATTTTAACATTTAATCTTTTGACTCTAAATGACTGTTGGATGTGAATTATGACTTTTTCAACTAAAATAAGTGTGTTTAAAGTCATTTCTGTGACTGAAACGGGTCAGAATTGAAGCTTTTGAGTAAGCAAAACTCTGTAAAAATGGCCATTTTGGTCACTGTGAGGGTTTAAAAAGTGGTTATTCAACATGAGGCACGATCCAATTGACATTTTGAATCATTTTTGGTACAGTCCAAAAAATCAATTTTCGGATGAAAAACGATGACTCCGGACATGCCGAACGTTCCCAAAATGGTCTATAATGATGAAATTTTAACACTTAATCTTTTGACTCTAAATGACTGTTGGATGTGAATTATGACTTTTTCAACTAAAATAAGTGTGTTTAAAGTCATTTCTGTGCCTGAAACGGGTCAAAATTGAAGCTTTTGAGTAAGCAAAACTCTGTAAAAATGGCACTTTTGGTCACTGTGAGGGTTTAAAAAGTGGTTATTCAACATGAGGCACGATCCAATTGACATTTTGAATCATTTTTGGTACAGTCCCAAAAATCAATTTTCGGATGAAAAACGATGACTCCGGACATGTCGAATGTTCCCAAAATGGTCAATAATGATGAAATTTTAACATTTAATCTTTTGACTCTAAATGACTGTTGGTTGTGAATTATGACTTTTTCAACTAAAATAAGTGTGTTTAAAGTCATTTCTGTGTCTGAAACGGGTCAAAAATGAAGCTTTTGAGTAAGCAAAACTCTGTAAAAATTGCACTTTTGGTCACTGTGAGGGTTTAAAAAGTGGTTATTCAACATGAGGCACGATCCAATTGACATTTTGAATCATTTTTGGTACAGTCCCAAAAATCAATTTTCGGATGAAAAACGATGACTCCGGACATGTCGAACGTTCCCAAAATGGTCTATAATGATGAAATTTTAACATTTAATCTTTTGACTCTAAATGACTGTTGGATGTGAATTATGACTTTTTCAACTAAAATAAGTGTGTTTAAAGTCATTTCTGTGACTGAAACGGGTCAAAATTGAAGCTTTTGAGTAAGCAAAACTCTGTAAAAATGGCCATTTTGGTCACTGTGAGGGTTTAAAAAGTGGTTATTCAACATGAGGCACGATCCAATTGACATTTTGAATCATTTTTGGTACAGTCCCAAAAATCAATTTTCGGATGAAAAACGATGACTCCGGACATGTCGAACGTTCCCAAAATGGTCTATAATGATGAAATTTTAACATTTAATCTTTTGACTCTAAATGACTGTTGGATGTGAATTATGACTTTTTCAACTAAAATAAGTGTGTTTAAAGTCATTTCTGTGACTGAAACGGGTCAAAATTGAAGCTTTTGAGTAAGCAAAACTCTGTAAAAATGGCAATTTTGGTCACTGTGAGGGTTTAAAAAGTGGTTATTCAAAATGAGGCACGATCCAATTGACATTTTGAATCATTTTTGGTACAGTCCAAAAAATCAATTTTCGGATGAAAAACGATGACTCCGGACATGTCGAACGTTCCCAAAATGGTCTATAATGATGAAATTTTAACATTTAATCTTTTGACTCTAAATGACTGTTGGATGTGAATGATGACTTTTTCAACTAAAATAAGTGTGTTTAAAGTCATTTCTGTGCCTGAAACGGGTCAAAATTGAAGCTTTTGAGTAAGCAAAACTCTGTAAAAATGGCACTTTTGGTCACTGTGAGGGTTTAAAAAGTGGTTATTCAACATGAGGCACGATCCAATTGACATTTTGAATCATTTTTGGTACAGTCCAAAAAATCAATTTTCGGATGAAAAACGATGACTCCGGACATGTCGAACGTTCCCAAAATGGTCTATAATGATGAAATTTTAACATTTAATCTTTTGACTCTAAATGACTGTTGGATGTGAATTATGACTTTTTCAACTAAAATAAGTGTGTTTAAAGTCATTTCTGTGCCTGAAACGGGTCAAAATTGAAGCTTTTGAGTAAGCAAAACTCTGTAAAAATGGCACTTTTGGTCACTGTGAGGGTTTAAAAAGTGGTTATTCAACATGAGGCACGATCCAATTGACATTACATTTTGAATCATTTTTGGTATAGTCCCAAAAATCAATTTTCGGATGAAAAACGATGACTCCGGACATGTCGAACGTTCCCAAAATGGTCAATAATGATGAAATTTTAACATTTAATCTTTTGACTCTAAATGACTGTTGGATGTGAATTATGACTTTTTCAACTAAAATAAGTGTGTTTAAAGTCATTTCTGTGTCTGAAACGGGTCAAAAATGAAGCTTTTGAGTAAGCAAAACTCTGTAAAAATTGCACTTTTGGTCACTGTGAGGGTTTAAAAGTGGTTATTCAACATGAGGCACGATCCAATTGACATTTTGAATCATTTTTGGTACAGTCCCAAAAATCAATTTTCGGATGAAAAACGATGACTCCGGACATGTCGAACGTTCCCAAAATGGTCTATAATGATGAAATTTTAACATTTAATCTTTTGACTCTAAATGACTGTTGGATGTGAATTATGACTTTTTCAACTAAAATAAGTGTGTTTAAAGTCATTTCTGTGACTGAAACGGGTCAAAATTGAAGCTTTTGAGTAAGCAAAACTCTGTAAAAATGGCACTTTTGTCACTGTGAGGGTTTAAAAAGTGGTTATTCAACATGAGGCACGATCCAATTGACATTTGAATCATTTTTGGTACAGTCCCAAAAATCAATTTCGGATGAAAAACGATGACTCCGGACATGTCGACCGTTCCCAAAATGGTCTATAATGATGAAATTTTAACATTTAATCTTTTGACTCTAAATGACTGTTGGATGTGAATTATGACTTTTTCAACTAAAATAAGTGTGTTTAAAGTCATTTCTGTGCCTGAAACGGGTCAAAATTGAAGCTTTTGAGTAAGCAAAACTCTGTAAAAATGGCACTTTTGGTCACTGTGAGGGTTTAAAAAGTGGTTATTCAACATGAGGCACGATCCAATTGACATTTTGAATCATTTTTGGTACAGTCCCAAAAATCAATTTCGGATGAAAAACGATGACTCCGGACATGTCGAACGTTCCAAAAATGGTCTATAATGATGAAATTTTAACATTTAATCTTTTGACTCTAAATGACTGTTGGATGTGAATTATGACTTTTTCAACTAAAATAAGTGTGTTTAAAGTCATTTCTGTGCCTGAAACGGGTCAAAACTGAAGCTTTTGAGTAAAGCAAAACTCTGTAAAAATGGCACTTTGGTCACTATGAGGGTTTAAAAAGTGGTTATTCAACATGAGGCACGATCCAATTGACATTTTGAATCATTTTTGGTACAGTCCCAAAAATCAATTTTCGGATGAAAAACGATGACTCCGGACATGTCGAACGTTCCCAAAATGGTCTATAATGATGAAATTTTAACATTTAATCTTTTGACTCTAAATGACTGTTGGATGTGAATTATGACTTTTTCAACTAAAATAAGTGTGTTTAAAGTCATTTCTGTGCCTGAAACGGGTCAAAATTGAAGCTTTTGAGTAAGCAAAACTCTGTAAAAATGGCACTTTTGGTCACTGTGAGGGTTTAAAAAGTGGTTATTCAACATGAGGCACGATCCAATTGACATTTTGAATCATTTTTGGTACAGTCCAAAAAATCAATTTTCGGATGAAAAACGATGACTCCGGACATGCCGAACGTTCCCAAAATGGTCTATAATGATGAAATTTTAACATTTAATCTTTTGACTCTAAATGACTGTTGGATGTGAATTTTGACTTTTTCAACTAAAATAAGTGTGTTTAAAGTCATTTCTGTGCCTGAAACGGGTCAAAATTGAAGCTTTTGAGTAAGCAAAACTCTGTAAAAATGGCACTTTTGGTCACTGTGAGGGTTTAAAAAGTGGTTATTCAACATGAGGCACGATCCAATTGACATTTTGAATCATTTTTGGTACAGTCCAAAAAATCAATTTTCTGATGAAAAACGATGACTCCGGACATGTCGAACGTTCCCAAAATGGTCTATAATGATGAAATTTTAACATTTAATGTTTTGACTCTAAATGACTGTTGGATGTGAATTATGACTTTTTCAACTAAAATAAGTGTGTTTAAAGTCATTTCTCTGCCTGAAACGGGTCAAAATTGAAGCTTTTGAGTAAGCAAAACTCTGTAAAAATGGCACTTTTGGTCACTGTGAGGGTTTAAAAAGTGGTTATTCAACATGAGGCACGATCCAATTGACATTTTGAATCATTTTTGGTACAGTCCCAAAAATCAATTTTCGGATGAAAAACGATGACTCCGGACATGTCGAACGTTCCCAAAATGGTCAATAATGATGAAATTTTAACATTTAATCTTTTGACTCTAAATGACTGTTGGATGTGAATTATGACTTTTTCAACTAAAATAAGTGTGTTTAAAGTCATTTCTGTGTCTGAAACGGGTCAAAAATGAAGCTTTTGAGAAAGCAAAACTCTGTAAAAATGGCACTTTTGGTCACTGTGAGGGTTTAAAAAGTGGTTATTCAACATGAGGCACGATCCAATTGACATTTTGAATCATTTTTGGTACAGTCCCAAAAATCAATTTTCGGATGAAAAACGATGACTCCGGACATGTCGAACGTTCCCAAAATGGTCTATAATGATGAAATTTTAACATTTAATCTTTTGACTCTAAATGACTGTTGGATGTGAATTATGACTTTTTCAACTAAAATAAGTGTGTTTAAAGTCATTTCTGTGACTGAAACGGGTCAGAATTGAAGCTTTTGAGTAAGCAAAACTCTGTAAAAATGGCCATTTTGGTCACTGTGAGGGTTTAAAAAGTGGTTATTCAACATGAGGCACGATCCAATTGACATTTTGAATCATTTTTGGTACAGTCCAAAAAATCAATTTTCGGATGAAAAACGATGACTCCGGACATGCCGAACGTTCCCAAAATGGTCTATAATGATGAAATTTTAACACTTAATCTTTTGACTCTAAATGACTGTTGGATGTGAATTATGACTTTTTCAACTAAAATAAGTGTGTTTAAAGTCATTTCTGTGCCTGAAACGGGTCAAAATTGAAGCTTTTGAGTAAGCAAAACTCTGTAAAAATGGCACTTTTGGTCACTGTGAGGGTTTAAAAAGTGGTTATTCAACATGAGGCACGATCCAATTGACATTTTGAATCATTTTTGGTACAGTCCCAAAAATCAATTTTCAGGTGAAAAACGATGACTCCGGACATGTCGAACGTTCCCAAAATGGTCAATAATGATAAAATTTTAACATTTAATCTTTTGACTCTAAATGACTGTTGGATGTGAATTATGACTTTTTCAACTAAAATAAGTGTGTTTAAAGTCATTTCTGTGCCTGAAACGGGTCAAAATTGAAGCTTTTGAGTAAGCAAAACTCTGTAAAAATGGCACTTTTGGTCACTGTGAGGGTTTAAAAAGTGGTTATTCAACATGAGGCACGATCCAATTGACATTTTGAATCATTTTTGGTACAGTCCAAAAAATCAATTTTCGGATGAAAAACGATGACTCCGGACATGTCGAAAGTTCCCAAAATGGTCTATAATGATGAAATTTTAACATTTAATCTTTTGACTGTAAATGACTGTTGGATGTGAATTATGACTTTTTCAACCAAAATAAGTGTGTTTAAAGTCATTTCTGTGCCTGAAACGGGTCAAAATTGAAGCTTTTGAGTAAGCAAAACTCTGTAAAAATGGCACTTTTGGTCACTGTGAGGGTTTAAAAAGTGGTTATTCAACATGAGGCACGATCCAATTGACATTTTGAATCATTTTTGGTACAGTCCCAAAAATCAATTTTCGGATGAAAAACGATGACTCCGGACATGTCGAACGTTCCCAAAATGGTCAACAATGATGAAATTTTAACATTTAATCTTTTGACTCTAAATGACTGTTGAATGTGAAATATGACTTTTTCAACTAAAATAAGTGTGTTTAAAGTCATTTCTGTGCCTGAAACGGGTCAAAATTGAAGCTTTTGAGTAAGCAAAACTCTGTAAAAATGGCCATTTTGGTCACTGTGAGGGTTTAAAAAGTGGTTATTCAACATGAGGCACGATCCAATTCACATTTTGAATCATTTTTGGTACAGTCCAAAAAATCAATTTTCGGATGAAAAACGATGACTCCGGACATGCCGAACGTTCCCAAAATGGTCTATAATGATGAAATTTTAACATTTAATCTTTTGACTCTAAATGACTGTTGGATGTGAATTATGACTTTTTCAACTAAAATAAGTGTGTTTAAAGTCATTTCTGTGCCTGAAACGGGTCAAAATTGAAGCTTTTGAGTAAGCAAAACTCTGTAAAAATGGCACTTTTGGTCACTGTGAGGGTTTAAAAAGTGGTTATTCAACATGAGGCACGATCCAATTGACATTTTGAATCATTTTTGGTACAGTCCAAAAAATCAATTTTCGGATGAAAAACGATGACTCCGGACATGTCGAACGTTCCCAAAATGGTCTATAATGATGAAATTTTAACATTTAATCTTTTGACTCTAAATGACTGTTGGATGTGAATTATGACTTTTTCAACTAAAATAAGTGTGTTTAAAATCATTTCTGTGCCTGAAACGGGTCAAAATTGAAGCTTTTGAGTAAGCAAAACTCTGTAAAAATGGCACTTTTGGTCACTGTGAGGGTTTAAAAAGTGGTTATTCAACATGAGGCACGATCCAATTGACATTTTGAATAATTTTTGGTACAGTCCCAAAAATCAATTTTCGGATGAAAAACGATGACTCCGGACATGTCGAACGTTTCCAAAATGGTCAATAATGATGAAATTTTAACATTTAATCTTTTGACTCAAAATGACTGTTGGATGTGAATTATGACTTTTTCAACTAAAATAAGTGTGTTTAAAGTAATTTCTGTGTCTGAAACGGGTCAAAATTGAAGCTTTTGAGTAAGCAAAACTCTGTAAAAATGGCACTTTTGGCCACTGTGAGGGTTTAAAAAGTGGTTATTCAACATGAGGCACGATCCAATTGACATTTTGAATCATTTTTGGTACAGTCCCAAAAATCAATTTTCGGATGAAAAACGATGACTCCGGACATGTCGAACGTTCCCAAAATGGTCTATAATGATGAAATTTTAACATTTATTCTTTTGACTCTAAATGACTGTTGGATGTGAATTATGACTTTTTCAACTAAAATAAGTGTGTTTAAAGTCATTTCTGTGACTGAAACGGGTCAAAATTGAAGCTTTTGAGTAAGCAAAACTCTGTAAAAATGGCCATTTTGGTCACTGTGAGGGTTTAAAAAGTGGTTATTCAACATGAGGCACGATCCAATTGACATTTTGAATCATTTTTGGTACAGTCCAAAAAATCAATTTTCGGATGAAAAACGATGACTCCGGACATGCCGAACGTTCCCAAAATGGTCTATAATGATGAAATTTTAACACTTAATCTTTTGACTCTAAATGACTGTTGGATGTGAATTATGACTTTTTCAACTAAAATAAGTGTGTTTAAAGTAATTTCTGTGCCTGAAACGGGTCAAAATTGAAGCTTTTGAGTAAGCAAAACTCTGTAAAAATGGCACTTTTGGTCACTGTGAGGGTTTAAAAAGTGGTTATTCAACATGAGGCACGATCCAATTGACATTTTGAATCATTTTTGGTACAGTCCAAAAAATCAATTTTCGGATGAAAAACGATGACTCCGGACATGTCGAACGTTCCCAAAATGGTCTATAATGATGAAATTTTAACATTTAATCTTTTGACTGTAAATGACTGTTGGATGTGAATTATGACTTTTTCAACTAAAATAAGTGTGTTTAAAGTCATTTCTGTGCCTGAAACGGGTCAAAATTGAAGCTTTAGAGTAAGCAAAACTCTGTAAAAATGGCACTTTTGGTCACTATGAGGGTTTAAAAAGTGGTTATTCAACATGAGGCACGATCCAATTGACATTTTGAATCATTTTTGGTACAGTCCGAAAAATCAATTTTCGGATGAAAAATGATGACTCCGGACATGTCGAACGTTCCCAAAATGGTCTATAATGATGAAATTTTAACATTTAATCTTTTGACTCTAAATGACTGTTGGATGTGCATTATGACTTTTTCAACTAAAATAAGTGTGTTTAAAGTCATTTCTGTGCCTGAAACGGGTCAAAATTGAAGCTTTTGAGTAAGCAAAACTCTGTAAAAATGGCAATTTTGGTCACTGTGAGGGTTTAAAAAGTGGTTATTCAACATGAGGCACGATCCAATTGACATTTTGAATCATTTTTGGTACAGTCCAAAAAATCAATTTTCGGATGAAAAACGATGACTCCGGACATGTCGAACGTTCCCAAAATGGTCTATAATGATGAAATTTTAACATTTAATCTTTTGACTCTAAATGACTGTTGGATGTGAATGATGACTTTTTCAACTAAAATAAGTGTGTTTAAAGTCATTTCTGTGCCTGAAACGGGTCAAAATTGAAGCTTTTGAGTAAGCAAAACTCTGTAAAAATGGCACTTTTGGTCACTGTGAGGGTTTAAAAAGTGGTTATTCAACATGAGGCACGATCCAATTGACATTTTGAATCATTTTTGGTACAGTCCAAAAAATCAATTTTCGGATGAAAAACGATGACTCCGGACATGTCGAACGTTCCCAAAATGGTCTATAATGATGAAATTTTAACATTTAATCTTTTGACTCTAAATGACTGTTGGATGTGAATTATGACTTTTTCAACTAAAATAAGTGTATTTAAAGTCATTTCTGTGCCTGAAACGGGTCAAAATTGAAGCTTTTGAGTAAGCAAAACTCTGTAAAAATGGCACTTTTGGTCACTGTGAGGGTTTAAAAAGTGGTTATTCAACATGAGGCACGATCCAATTGACATTTTGAATCATTTTTGGTACAGTCCCAAAAATCAATTTTCGGATGAAAAACGATGACTCCGGACATGTCGAATGTCTCCAAAATGGTCAATAATGATGACATTTTAACATTTAATCTTTTGACTCTAAATGACTGTTGGATGTGAATTATGACTTTTTCAACTAAAATAAGTGTGTTTAAAGTCATTTCTGTGTCTGAAACGGGTCAAAAATGAAGCTTTTGAGTAAGCAAAACTCTGTAAAAATTGCACTTTTGGTCACTGTGAGGGTTTAAAAAGTGGTTATTCAACATGAGGCACGATCCAATTGACATTTTGAATCATTTTTGGTACAGTCCCAAAAATCAATTTTCGGATGAAAAACGATGACTCCGGACATGTCGAACGTTCCCAAAATGGTCTATAATGATGAAATTTTAACATTTAATCTTTTGACTCTAAATGACTGTTGGATGTGAATTATGACTTTTTCAACTAAAATAAGTGTGTTTAAAGTCATTTCTGTGACTGAAACGGGTCAAAATTGAAGCTTTTGAGTAAGCAAAACTCTGTAAAAATGGCCATTTTGGTCACTGTGAGGGTTTAAAAAGTGGTTATTCAACATGAGGCACGATCCAATTGACATTTTGAATCATTTTTGGTACAGTCCCAAAAATCAATTTTCGGATGAAAAACGATGACTCCGGACATGTCGAACGTTCCCAAAATGGTCTATAATGATGAAATTTTAACATTTAATCTTTTGACTCTAAATGACTGTTGGATGTGAATTATGACTTTTTCAACTAAAATAAGTGTGTTTAAAGTCATTTCTGTGACTGAAACGGGTCAAAATTGAAGCTTTTGAGTAAGCAAAACTCTGTAAAAATGGCAATTTTGGTCACTGTGAGGGTTTAAAAAGTGGTTATTCAAAATGAGGCACGATCCAATTGACATTTTGAATCATTTTTGGTACAGTCCAAAAAATCAATTTTCGGATGAAAAACGATGACTCCGGACATGTCAAACGTTCCCAAAATGGTCTATAATGATGAAATTTTAACTTTCAATCTTTTGACTCTAAATGACTGTTGGATGTGAATGATGACTTTTTCAACTAAAATAAGTGTGTTTAAAGTCATTTCTGTGCCTGAAACGGGTCAAAATTGAAGCTTTTGAGTAAGCAAAACTCTGTAAAAATGGCACTTTTGGTCACTGTGAGGGTTTAAAAAGTGGTTATTCAACATGAGGCACGATCCAATTGACATTTTGAATCATTTTTGGTACAGTCCAAAAAATCAATTTTCGGATGAAAAACGATGACTCCGGACATGTCGAACGTTCCCAAAATGGTCTATAATGATGAAATTTTAACATTTAATCTTTTGACTCTAAATGACTGTTGGATGTGAATTATGACTTTTTCAACTAAAATAAGTGTGTTTAAAGTCATTTCTGTGCCTGAAACGGGTCAAAATTGAAGCTTTTGAGTAAGCAAAACTCTGTAAAAATGGCACTTTTGGTCACTGTGAGGGTTTAAAAAGTGGTTATTCAACATGAGGCACGATCCAATTGACATTTTGAATCATTTTTGGTATAGTCCCAAAAATCAATTTTCGGATGAAAAACGATGACTCCGGACATGTCGAACGTTCCCAAAATGGTCAATAATGATGAAATTTTAACATTTAATCTTTTGACTCTAAATGACTGTTGGATGTGAATTATGACTTTTTCAACTAAAATAAGTGTGTTTAAAGTCATTTCTGTGTCTGAAACGGGTCAAAAATGAAGCTTTTGAGTAAGCAAAACTCTGTAAAAATTGCACTTTTGGTCACTGTGAGGGTTTAAAAAGTGGTTATTCAACATGAGGCACGATCCAATTGACATTTTGAATCATTTTTGGTACAGTCCCAAAAATCAATTTTCGGATGAAAAACGATGACTCCGGACATGTCGAACGTTCCCAAAATGGTCTATAATGATGAAATTTTAACATTTAATCTTTTGACTCTAAATGACTGTTGGATGTGAATTATGACTTTTTCAACTAAAATAAGTGTGTTTAAAGTCATTTCTGTGACTGAAACGGGTCAAAATTGAAGCTTTTGAGTAAGCAAAACTCTGTAAAAATGGCCATTTTGGTCACTGTGAGGGTTTAAAAAGTGGTTATTCAACATGAGGCACGATCCAATTGACATTTTGAATCATTTTTGGTACAGTCCCAAAAATCAATTTTCGGATGAAAAACGATGACTCCGGACATGTCGAACGTTCCCAAAATGGTCTATAATGATGAAATTTTAACATTTAATCTTTTGACTCTAAATGACTGTTGGATGTGAATTATGACTTTTTCAACTAAAATAAGTGTGTTTAAAGTCATTTCTGTGACTGAAACGGGTCAAAATTGAAGCTTTTGAGTAAGCAAAACTCTGTAAAAATGGCAATTTTGGTCACTGTGAGGGTTTAAAAAGTGGTTATTCAAAATGAGGCACGATCCAATTGACATTTTGAATCATTTTTGGTACAGTCCAAAAAATCAATTTTCGGATGAAAAACGATGACTCCGGACATGTCGAACGTTCCCAAAATGGTCTATAATGATGAAATTTTAACATTTAATCTTTTGACTCTAAATGACTGTTGGATGTGAATGATGACTTTTTCAACTAAAATAAGTGTGTTTAAAGTCATTTCTGTGCCTGAAACGGGTCAAAATTGAAGCTTTTGAGTAAGCAAAACTCTGTAAAAATGGCACTTTTGGTCACTGTGAGGGTTTAAAAAGTGGTTATTCAACATGAGGCACGATCCAATTGACATTTTGAATCATTTTTGGTACAGTCCAAAAAATCAATTTTCGGATGAAAAACGATGACTCCGGACATGTCGAACGTTCCCAAAATGGTCTATAATGATGAAATTTTAACATTTAATCTTTTGACTCTAAATGACTGTTGGATGTGAATTATGACTTTTTCAACTAAAATAAGTGTGTTTAAAGTCATTTCTGTGCCTGAAACGGGTCAAAATTGAAGCTTTTGAGTAAGCAAAACTCTGTAAAAATGGCACTTTTGGTCACTGTGAGGGTTTAAAAAGTGGTTATTCAACATGAGGCACGATCCAATTGACATTTTGAATCATTTTTGGTATAGTCCCAAAAATCATTTTTCGGATGAAAAACGATGACTCCGGACATGTCGAACGTTCCCAAAATGGTCAATAATGATGAAATTTTAACATTTAATCTTTTGACTCTAAATGACTGTTGGATGTGAATTATGACTTTTTCAACTAAAATAAGTGTGTTTAAAGTCATTTCTGTGTCTGAAACGGGTCAAAAATGAAGCTTTTGAGTAAGCAAAACTCTGTAAAAATTGCACTTTTGGTCACTGTGAGGGTTTAAAAAGTGGTTATTCAACATGAGGCACGATCCAATTGACATTTTGAATCATTTTTGGTACAGTCCCAAAAATCAATTTTCGGATGAAAAACGATGACTCCGGACATGTCGAACGTTCCCAAAATGGTCTATAATGATGAAATTTTAACATTTAATCTTTTGACTCTAAATGACTGTTGGATGTGAATTATGACTTTTTCAACTAAAATAAGTGTGTTTAAAGTCATTTCTGTGACTGAAACGGGTCAAAATTGAAACTTTTGAGTAAGCAAAACTCTGTAAAAATGGCACTTTTGGTCACTGTGAGGGTTTAAAAAGTGGTTATTCAACATGAGGCACGATCCAATTGACATTTTGAATCATTTTTGGTACAGTCCCAAAAATCAATTTTCGGATGAAAAACGATGACTCCGGACATGTCGACCGTTCCCAAAATGGTCTATAATGATGAAATTTTAACATTTAATCTTTTGACTCTAAATGACTGTTGGATGTGAATTATGACTTTTTCAACTAAAATAAGTGTGTTTAAAGTCATTTCTGTGCCTGAAACGGGTCAAAATTGAAGCTTTTGAGTAAGCAAAACTCTGTAAAAATGGCACTTTTGGTCACTGTGAGGGTTTAAAAAGTGGTTATTCAACATGAGGCACGATCCAATTGACATTTTGAATCATTTTTGGTACAGTCCCAAAAATCAATTTTCGGATGAAAAACGATGACTCCGGACATGTCGACCGTTCCCAAAATGGTCTATAATGATGAAATTTTAACATTTAATCTTTTGACTCTAAATGACTGTTGGATGTGAATTATGACTTTTTCAACTAAAATAAGTGTGTTTAAAGTCATTTCTGTGCCTGAAACGGGTCAAAACTGAAGCTTTTGAGTAAACAAAACTCTGTAAAAATGGCACTTTTGGTCACTATGAGGGTTTAAAAAGTGGTTATTCAACATGAGGCACGATCCAATTGACATTTAGAATCATTTTTGGTACAGTCCCAAAAATCAATTTTCGGATGAAAAACGATGACTCCGGACATGTCGAACGTTCCCAAAATGGTCTATAATGATGAAATTTTAACATTTAATCTTTTGACTCTAAATGACTGTTGGATGTGAATTATGACTTTTTCAACTAAAATAAGTGTGTTTAAAGTCATTTCTGTGCCTGAAACGGGTCAAAATTGAAGCTTTTGAGTAAGCAAAACTCTGTAAAAATGGCACTTTTGGTCACTGTGAGGGTTTAAAAAGTGGTTATTCAACATGAGGCACGATCCAATTGACATTTTGAATCATTTTTGGTACAGTCCAAAAAATCAATTTTCGGATGAAAAACGATGACTCCGGACATGCCGAACGTTCCCAAAATGGTCTATAATGATGAAATTTTAACATTTAATCTTTTGACTCTAAATGACTGTTGGATGTGAATTTTGACTTTTTCAACTAAAATAAGTGTGTTTAAAGTCATTTCTGTGCCTGAAACGGGTCAAAATTGAAGCTTTTGAGTAAGCAAAACTCTGTAAAAATGGCACTTTTGGTCACTGTGAGGGTTTAAAAAGTGGTTATTCAACATGAGGCACGATCCAATTGACATTTTGAATCATTTTTGGTACAGTCCCAAAAATCAATTTTCGGATGAAAAACGATGACTCCGGACATGTCGAACGTTCCCAAAATGGTCAATAATGATGAAATTTTAACATTTAATCTTTTGACTCTAAATGACTGTTGGATGTGAATTATGACTTTTTCAACTAAAATAAGTGTGTTTAAAGTCATTTCTGTGACTGAAACGGGTCAGAATTGAAGCTTTTGAGTAAGCAAAACTCTGTAAAAATGGCCATTTTGGTCACTGTGAGGGTTTAAAAAGTGGTTATTCAACATGAGGCACGATCCAATTGACATTTTGAATCATTTTTGGTACAGTCCAAAAAATCAATTTTCGGATGAAAAACGATGACTCCGGACATGCCGAACGTTCCCAAAATGGTCTATAATGATGAAATTTTAACACTTAATCTTTTGACTCTAAATGACTGTTGGATGTGAATTATGACTTTTTCAACTAAAATAAGTGTGTTTAAAGTCATTTCTGTGCCTGAAACGGGTCAAAATTGAAGCTTTTGAGTAAGCAAAACTCTGTAAAAATGGCACTTTTGGTCACTGTGAGGGTTTAAAAAGTGGTTATTCAACATGAGGCACGATCCAATTGACATTTTGAATCATTTTTGGTACAGTCCCAAAAATCAATTTTCAGGTGAAAAACGATGACTCCGGACATGTCGAACGTTCCCAAAATGGTCAATAATGATAAAATTTTAACATTTAATCTTTTGACTCTAAATGACTGTTGGATGTGAATTATGACTTTTTCAACTAAAATAAGTGTGTTTAAAGTCATTTCTGTGCCTGAAACGGGTCAAAATTGAAGCTTTTGAGTAAGCAAAACTCTGTAAAAATGGCACTTTTGGTCACTGTGAGGGTTTAAAAAGTGGTTATTCAACATGAGGCACGATCCAATTGACATTTTGAATCATTTTTGGTACAGTCCAAAAAATCAATTTTCGGATGAAAAACGATGACTCCGGACATGTCGAAAGTTCCCAAAATGGTCTATAATGATGAAATTTTAACATTTAATCTTTTGACTGTAAATGACTGTTGGATGTGAATTATGACTTTTTCAACCAAAATAAGTGTGTTTAAAGTCATTTCTGTGCCTGAAACGGGTCAAAATTGAAGCTTTTGAGTAAGCAAAACTCTGTAAAAATGGCACTTTTGGTCACTGTGAGGGTTTAAAAAGTGGTTATTCAACATGAGGCACGATCCAATTGACATTTTGAATCATTTTTGGTACAGTCCCAAAAATCAATTTTCGGATGAAAAACGATGACTCCGGACATGTCGAACGTTCCCAAAATGGTCAACAATGATGAAATTTTAACATTTAATCTTTTGACTCTAAATGACTGTTGAATGTGAATTATGACTTTTTCAACTAAAATAAGTGTGTTTAAAGTCATTTCTGTGCCTGAAACGGGTCAAAATTGAAGCTTTTGAGTAAGCAAAACTCTGTAAAAATGGCCATTTTGGTCACTGTGAGGGTTTAAAAAGTGGTTATTCAACATGAGGCACGATCCAATTCACATTTTGAATCATTTTTGGTACAGTCCAAAAAATCAATTTTCGGATGAAAAACGATGACTCCGGACATGCCGAACGTTCCCAAAATGGTCTATAATGATGAAATTTTAACATTTAATCTTTTGACTCTAAATGACTGTTGGATGTGAATTATGACTTTTTCAACTAAAATAAGTGTGTTTAAAGTCATTTCTGTGCCTGAAACGGGTCAAAATTGAAGCTTTTGAGTAAGCAAAACTCTGTAAAAATGGCACTTTTGGTCACTGTGAGGGTTTAAAAAGTGGTTATTCAACATGAGGCACGATCCAATTGACATTTTGAATCATTTTTGGTACAGTCCAAAAAATCAATTTTCGGATGAAAAACGATGACTCCGGACATGTCGAACGTTCCCAAAATGGTCTATAATGATGAAATTTTAACATTTAATCTTTTGACTCTAAATGACTGTTGGATGTGAATTATGACTTTTTCAACTAAAATAAGTGTGTTTAAAATCATTTCTGTGCCTGAAACGGGTCAAAATTGAAGCTTTTGAGTAAGCAAAACTCTGTAAAAATGGCACTTTTGGTCACTGTGAGGGTTTAAAAAGTGGTTATTCAACATGAGGCACGATCCAATTGACATTTTGAATAATTTTTGGTACAGTCCCAAAAATCAATTTTCGGATGAAAAACGATGACTCCGGACATGTCGAACGTTTCCAAAATGGTCAATAATGATGAAATTTTAACATTTAATCTTTTGACTCTAAATGACTGTTGGATGTGAATTATGACTTTTTCAACTAAAATAAGTGTGTTTAAAGTAATTTCTGTGTCTGAAACGGGTCAAAATTGAAGCTTTTGAGTAAGCAAAACTCTGTAAAAATGGCACTTTTGGCCACTGTGAGGGTTTAAAAAGTGGTTATTCAACATGAGGCACGATCCAATTGACATTTTGA
This sequence comes from Lissotriton vulgaris, assembly GCF_964263255.1. Classification (NCBI taxonomy): domain Eukaryota; kingdom Metazoa; phylum Chordata; class Amphibia; order Caudata; family Salamandridae; genus Lissotriton; species Lissotriton vulgaris. The sequence continues at coordinate 107,575 of NW_028255197.1, forward strand.
ATCATTTTTGGTACAGTCCCAAAAATCAATTTTCGGATGAAAAACGATGACTCCGGACATGTCGAACGTTCCCAAAATGGTCTATAATGATGAAATTTTAACATTTATTCTTTTGACTCTAAATGACTGTTGGATGTGAATTATGACTTTTTCAACTAAAATAAGTGTGTTTAAAGTCATTTCTGTGACTGAAACGGGTCAAAATTGAAGCTTTTGAGTAAGCAAAACTCTGTAAAAATGGCCATTTTGGTCACTGTGAGGGTTTAAAAAGTGGTTATTCAACATGAGGCACGATCCAATTGACATTTTGAATCATTTTTGGTACAGTCCAAAAAATCAATTTTCGGATGAAAAACGATGACTCCGGACATGCCGAACGTTCCCAAAATGGTCTATAATGATGAAATTTTAACACTTAATCTTTTGACTCTAAATGACTGTTGGATGTGAATTATGACTTTTTCAACTAAAATAAGTGTGTTTAAAGTAATTTCTGTGCCTGAAACGGGTCAAAATTGAAGCTTTTGAGTAAGCAAAACTCTGTAAAAATGGCACTTTTGGTCACTGTGAGGGTTTAAAAAGTGGTTATTCAACATGAGGCACGATCCAATTGACATTTTGAATCATTTTTGGTACAGTCCAAAAAATCAATTTTCGGATGAAAAACGATGACTCCGGACATGTCGAACGTTCCCAAAATGGTCTATAATGATGAAATTTTAACATTTAATCTTTTGACTGTAAATGACTGTTGGATGTGAATTATGACTTTTTCAACTAAAATAAGTGTGTTTAAAGTCATTTCTGTGCCTGAAACGGGTCAAAATTGAAGCTTTAGAGTAAGCAAAACTCTGTAAAAATGGCACTTTTGGTCACTATGAGGGTTTAAAAAGTGGTTATTCAACATGAGGCACGATCCAATTGACATTTTGAATCATTTTTGGTACAGTCCGAAAAATCAATTTTCGGATGAAAAATGATGACTCCGGACATGTCGAACGTTCCCAAAATGGTCTATAATGATGAAATTTTAACATTTAATCTTTTGACTCTAAATGACTGTTGGATGTGCATTATGACTTTTTCAACTAAAATAAGTGTGTTTAAAGTCATTTCTGTGCCTGAAACGGGTCAAAATTGAAGCTTTTGAGTAAGCAAAACTCTGTAAAAATGGCAATTTTGGTCACTGTGAGGGTTTAAAAAGTGGTTATTCAACATGAGGCACGATCCAATTGACATTTTGAATCATTTTTGGTACAGTCCAAAAAATCAATTTTCGGATGAAAAACGATGACTCCGGACATGTCGAACGTTCCCAAAATGGTCTATAATGATGAAATTTTAACATTTAATCTTTTGACTCTAAATGACTGTTGGATGTGAATGATGACTTTTTCAACTAAAATAAGTGTGTTTAAAGTCATTTCTGTGCCTGAAACGGGTCAAAATTGAAGCTTTTGAGTAAGCAAAACTCTGTAAAAATGGCACTTTTGGTCACTGTGAGGGTTTAAAAAGTGGTTATTCAACATGAGGCACGATCCAATTGACATTTTGAATCATTTTTGGTACAGTCCAAAAAATCAATTTTCGGATGAAAAACGATGACTCCGGACATGTCGAACGTTCCCAAAATGGTCTATAATGATGAAATTTTAACATTTAATCTTTTGACTCTAAATGACTGTTGGATGTGAATTATGACTTTTTCAACTAAAATAAGTGTATTTAAAGTCATTTCTGTGCCTGAAACGGGTCAAAATTGAAGCTTTTGAGTAAGCAAAACTCTGTAAAAATGGCACTTTTGGTCACTGTGAGGGTTTAAAAAGTGGTTATTCAACATGAGGCACGATCCAATTGACATTTTGAATCATTTTTGGTACAGTCCCAAAAATCAATTTTCGGATGAAAAACGATGACTCCGGACATGTCGAATGTTCCCAAAATGGTCAATAATGATGAAATTTTAACATTTAATCTTTTGACTCTAAATGACTGTTGGATGTGAATTATGACTTTTTCAACTAAAATAAGTGTGTTTAAAGACATTTCTGTGTCTGAAACGGGTCAAAAATGAAGCTTTTGAGTAAGCAAAACTCTGTAAAAATTGCACTTTTGGTCACTGTGAGGGTTTAAAAAGTGGTTATTCAACATGAGGCACGATCCAATTGACATTTTGAATCATTTTTGGTACAGTCCCAAAAATCAATTTTCGGATGAAAAACGATGACTCCGGACATGTCGAACGTTCCCAAAATGGTCTATAATGATGAAATTTTAACATTTAATCTTTTGACTCTAAATGACTGTTGGATGTGAATTATGACTTTTTCAACTAAAATAAGTGTGTTTAAAGTCATTTCTGTGACTGAAACGGGTCAAAATTGAAGCTTTTGAGTAAGCAAAACTCTGTAAAAATGGCCATTTTGGTCACTGTGAGGGTTTAAAAAGTGGTTATTCAACATGAGGCACGATCCAATTGACATTTTGAATCATTTTTGGTACAGTCCCAAAAATCAATTTTCGGATGAAAAACGATGACTCCGGACATGTCGAACGTTCCCAAAATGGTCTATAATGATGAAATTTTAACATTTAATCTTTTGACTCTAAATGACTGTTGGATGTGAATTATGACTTTTTCAACTAAAATAAGTGTGTTTAAAGTCATTTCTGTGACTGAAACGGGTCAAAATTGAAGCTTTTGAGTAAGCAAAACTCTGTAAAAATGGCAATTTTGGTCACTGTGAGGGTTTAAAAAGTGGTTATTCAAAATGAGGCACGATCCAATTGACATTTTGAATCATTTTTGGTACAGTCCAAAAAATCAATTTTCGGATGAAAAACGATGACTCCGGACATGTCAAACGTTCCCAAAATGGTCTATAATGATGAAATTTTAACTTTCAATCTTTTGACTCTAAATGACTGTTGGATGTGAATGATGACTTTTTCAACTAAAATAAGTGTGTTTAAAGTCATTTCTGTGCCTGAAACGGGTCAAAATTGAAGCTTTTGAGTAAGCAAAACTCTGTAAAAATGGCACTTTTGGTCACTGTGAGGGTTTAAAAAGTGGTTATTCAACATGAGGCACGATCCAATTGACATTTTGAATCATTTTTGGTACAGTCCAAAAAATCAATTTTCGGATGAAAAACGATGACTCCGGACATGTCGAACGTTCCCAAAATGGTCTATAATGATGAAATTTTAACATTTAATCTTTTGACTCTAAATGACTGTTGGATGTGAATTATGACTTTTTCAACTAAAATAAGTGTGTTTAAAGTCATTTCTGTGCCTGAAACGGGTCAAAATTGAAGCTTTTGAGTAAGCAAAACTCTGTAAAAATGGCACTTTTGGTCACTGTGAGGGTTTAAAAAGTGGTTATTCAACATGAGGCACGATCCAATTGACATTTTGAATCATTTTTGGTATAGTCCCAAAAATCAATTTTCAGATGAAAAACGATGACTCCGGACATGTCGAACGTTCCCAAAATGGTCAATAATGATGAAATTTTAACATTTAATCTTTTGACTCTAAATGACTGTTGGATGTGAATTATGACTTTTTCAACTAAAATAAGTGTGTTTAAAGTCATTTCTGTGTCTGAAACGGGTCAAAAATGAAGCTTTTGAGTAAGCAAAACTCTGTAAAAATTGCACTTTTGGTCACTGTGAGGGTTTAAAAAGTGGTTATTCAACATGAGGCACGATCCAATTGACATTTTGAATCATTTTTGGTACAGTCCCAAAAATCAATTTTCGGATGAAAAACGATGACTCCGGACATGTCGAACGTTCCCAAAATGGTCTATAATGATGAAATTTTAACATTTAATCTTTTGACTCTAAATGACTGTTGGATGTGAATTATGACTTTTTCAACTAAAATAAGTGTGTTTAAAGTCATTTCTGTGACTGAAACGGGTCAAAATTGAAACTTTTGAGTAAGCAAAACTCTGTAAAAATGGCACTTTTGGTCACTGTGAGGGTTTAAAAAGTGGTTATTCAACATGAGGCACGATCCAATTGACATTTTGAATCATTTTTGGTACAGTCCCAAAAATCAATTTTCGGATGAAAAACGATGACTCCGGACATGTCGAACGTTCCCAAATTGGTCTATAATGATGAAATTTTAACATTTAATCTTTTGACTCTAAATGACTGTTGGATGTGAATTATGACTTTTTCAACTAAAATAAGTGTGTTTAAAGTCATTTCTGTGACTGAAACGGGTCAAAATTGAAGCTTTTGAGTAAGCAAAACTCTGTAAAAATGGCCATTTTGGTCACTGTGAGGGTTTAAAAAGTGGTTATTCAACATGAGGCACGATCCAATTGACATTTTGAATCATTTTTGGTACAGTCCAAAAAATCAATTTTCAGATGAAAAACGATGACTCCGGACATGTTGAACGTTCCCAAAATGGTCTATAATGATGAAATTTTAACATTTAATCTTTTGACTCTAAATGACTGTTGGATGTGAATTATGACTTTTTCAACTAAAATAAGTGTGTTTAAAGTCATTTCTGTGCCTGAAACGGGTCAAAATTGAAGCTTTTGAGTAAGCAAAACTCTGTAAAAATGGCACTTTTGGTCACTGTGAGGGTTTAAAAAGTGGTTATTCAACATGAGGCACGATCCAATTGACATTTTGAATCATTTTTGGTACAGTCCCAAAAATCAATTTTCGGATGAAAAACGATGACTCCGGACATGTCGAACGTTCCCAAAATGGTCAATAATGATGAAATTTTAACATTTAATCTTTTGACTCTAAATGACTGTTGGATGTGAATTATGACTTTTTCAACTAAAATAAGTGTGTTTAAAGTCATTTCTGTGTCTGAAACGGGTCAAAAATGAAGCTTTTGAGTAAGCAAAACTCTGTAAAAATTGCACTTTTGGTCACTGTGAGGGTTTAAAAAGTGGTTATTCAACATGAGGCACGATCCAATTGACATTTTGAATCATTTTTGGTACAGTCCCAAAAATCAATTTTCGGATGAAAAACGATGACTCCGGACATGTCGAACGTTCCCAAAATGGTCTATAATGATGAAATTTTAACATTTAATCTTTTGACTCTAAATGACTGTTGGATGTGAATTATGACTTTTTCAACTAAAATAAGTGTGTTTAAAGTCATTTCTGTGACTGAAACGGGTCAAAATTGAAGCTTTTGAGTAAGCAAAACTCTGTAAAAATGGCACTTTTGGTCACTGTGAGGGTTTAAAAAGTGGTTATTCAACATGAGGCACGATCCAATTGACATTTTGAATCATTTTTGGTACAGTCCCAAAAATCAATTTTCGGATGAAAAACGATGACTCCGGACATGTCGAACGTTCCCAAAATGGTCTATAATGATGAAATTTTAACATTTAATCTTTTGACTCTAAATGACTGTTGGATGTGAATTATGACTTTTTCAACTAAAATAAGTGTGTTTAAAGTCATTTCTGTGCCTGAAACGGGTCAAAATTGAAGCTTTAGAGTAAGCAAAACTCTGTAAAAATGGCACTTTTGGTCACTATGAGGGTTTAAAAAGTGGTTATTCAACATGAGGCACGATCCAATTGACATTTTGAATCATTTTTGGTACAGTCCGAAAAATCAATTTTCGGATGAAAAATGATGACTCCGGACATGTCGAACGTTCCCAAAATGGTCTATAATGATGAAATTTTAACATTTAATCTTTTGACTCTAAATGACTGTTGGATGTGCATTATGACTTTTTCAACTAAAATAAGTGTGTTTAAAGTCATTTCTGTGCCTGAAACGGGTCAAAATTGAAGCTTTTGAGTAAGCAAAACTCTGTAAAAATGGCAATTTTGGTCACTGTGAGGGTTTAAAAAGTGGTTATTCAACATGAGGCACGATCCAATTGACATTTTGAATCATTTTTGGTACAGTCCAAAAATCAATTTTCGGATGAAAAACGATGACTCCGGACATGTCGAACGTTCCAAAATGGTCTATAATGATGAAATTTTAACATTTAATCTTTTGACTCTAAATGACTGTTGGATGTGAATGATGACTTTTTCAACTAAAATAAGTGTGTTTAAAGTCATTTCTGTGCCTGAAACGGGTCAAAATTGAAGCTTTTGAGTAAGCAAAACTCTGTAAAAATGGCACTTTTGGTCACTGTGAGGGTTTAAAAAGTGGTTATTCAACATGAGGCACGATCCAATTGACATTTTGAATCATTTTTGGTACAGTCCAAAAAATCAATTTTCGGATGAAAAACGATGACTCCGGACATGTCGAACGTTCCCAAAATGGTCTATAATGATGAAATTTTAACATTTAATCTTTTGACTCTAAATGACTGTTGGATGTGAATTATGACTTTTTCAACTAAAATAAGTGTATTTAAAGTCATTTCTGTGCCTGAAACGGGTCAAAATTGAAGCTTTTGAGTAAGCAAAACTCTGTAAAAATGGCACTTTTGGTCACTGTGAGGGTTTAAAAAGTGGTTATTCAACATGAGGCACGATCCAATTGACATTTTGAATCATTTTTGGTACAGTCCCAAAAATCAATTTTCGGATGAAAAACGATGACTCCGGACATGTCGAATGTCTCCAAAATGGTCAATAATGATGACATTTTAACATTTAATCTTTTGACTCTAAATGACTGTTGGATGTGAATTATGACTTTTTCAACTAAAATAAGTGTGTTTAAAGTCATTTCTGTGTCTGAAACGGGTCAAAAATGAAGCTTTTGAGTAAGCAAAACTCTGTAAAAATTGCACTTTTGGTCACTGTGAGGGTTTAAAAAGTGGTTATTCAACATGAGGCACGATCCAATTGACATTTTGAATCATTTTTGGTACAGTCCCAAAAATCAATTTTCGGATGAAAAACGATGACTCCGGACATGTCGAACGTTCCCAAAATGGTCTATAATGATGAAATTTTAACATTTAATCTTTTGACTCTAAATGACTGTTGGATGTGAATTATGACTTTTTCAACTAAAATAAGTGTGTTTAAAGTCATTTCTGTGACTGAAACGGGTCAAAATTGAAGCTTTTGAGTAAGCAAAACTCTGTAAAAATGGCCATTTTGGTCACTGTGAGGGTTTAAAAAGTGGTTATTCAACATGAGGCACGATCCAATTGACATTTTGAATCATTTTTGGTACAGTCCCAAAAATCAATTTTCGGATGAAAAACGATGACTCCGGACATGTCGAACGTTCCCAAAATGGTCTATAATGATGAAATTTTAACATTTAATCTTTTGACTCTAAATGACTGTTGGATGTGAATTATGACTTTTTCAACTAAAATAAGTGTGTTTAAAGTCATTTCTGTGACTGAAACGGGTCAAAATTGAAGCTTTTGAGTAAGCAAAACTCTGTAAAAATGGCAATTTTGGTCACTGTGAGGGTTTAAAAAGTGGTTATTCAAAATGAGGCACGATCCAATTGACATTTTGAATCATTTTTGGTACAGTCCAAAAAATCAATTTTCGGATGAAAAACGATGACTCCGGACATGTCAAACGTTCCCAAAATGGTCTATAATGATGAAATTTTAACTTTCAATCTTTTGACTCTAAATGACTGTTGGATGTGAATGATGACTTTTTCAACTAAAATAAGTGTGTTTAAAGTCATTTCTGTGCCTGAAACGGGTCAAAATTGAAGCTTTTGAGTAAGCAAAACTCTGTAAAAATGGCACTTTTGGTCACTGTGAGGGTTTAAAAAGTGGTTATTCAACATGAGGCACGATCCAATTGACATTTTGAATCATTTTTGGTACAGTCCAAAAAATCAATTTTCGGATGAAAAACGATGACTCCGGACATGTCGAACGTTCCCAAAATGGTCTATAATGATGAAATTTTAACATTTAATCTTTTGACTCTAAATGACTGTTGGATGTGAATTATGACTTTTTCAACTAAAATAAGTGTGTTTAAAGTCATTTCTGTGCCTGAAACGGGTCAAAATTGAAGCTTTTGAGTAAGCAAAACTCTGTAAAAATGGCACTTTTGGTCACTGTGAGGGTTTAAAAAGTGGTTATTCAACATGAGGCACGATCCAATTGACATTTTGAATCATTTTTGGTATAGTCCCAAAAATCAATTTTCGGATGAAAAACGATGACTCCGGACATGTCGAACGTTCCCAAAATGGTCAATAATGATGAAATTTTAACATTTAATCTTTTGACTCTAAATGACTGTTGGATGTGAATTATGACTTTTTCAACTAAAATAAGTGTGTTTAAAGTCATTTCTGTGTCTGAAACGGGTCAAAAATGAAGCTTTTGAGTAAGCAAAACTCTGTAAAAATTGCACTTTTGGTCACTGTGAGGGTTTAAAAAGTGGTTATTCAACATGAGGCACGATCCAATTGACATTTTGAATCATTTTTGGTACAGTCCCAAAAATCAATTTTCGGATGAAAAACGATGACTCCGGACATGTCGAACGTTCCCAAAATGGTCTATAATGATGAAATTTTAACATTTAATCTTTTGACTCTAAATGACTGTTGGATGTGAATTATGACTTTTTCAACTAAAATAAGTGTGTTTAAAGTCATTTCTGTGACTGAAACGGGTCAAAATTGAAGCTTTTGAGTAAGCAAAACTCTGTAAAAATGGCCATTTTGGTCACTGTGAGGGTTTAAAAAGTGGTTATTCAACATGAGGCACGATCCAATTGACATTTTGAATCATTTTTGGTACAGTCCCAAAAATCAATTTTCGGATGAAAAACGATGACTCCGGACATGTCGAACGTTCCCAAAATGGTCTATAATGATGAAATTTTAACATTTAATCTTTTGACTCTAAATGACTGTTGGATGTGAATTATGACTTTTTCAACTAAAATAAGTGTGTTTAAAGTCATTTCTGTGACTGAAACGGGTCAAAATTGAAGCTTTTGAGTAAGCAAAACTCTGTAAAAATGGCAATTTTGGTCACTGTGAGGGTTTAAAAAGTGGTTATTCAAAATGAGGCACGATCCAATTGACATTTTGAATCATTTTTGGTACAGTCCAAAAAATCAATTTTCGGATGAAAAACGATGACTCCGGACATGTCGAACGTTCCCAAAATGGTCTATAATGATGAAATTTTAACATTTAATCTTTTGACTCTAAATGACTGTTGGATGTGAATGATGACTTTTTCAACTAAAATAAGTGTGTTTAAAGTCATTTCTGTGCCTGAAACGGGTCAAAATTGAAGCTTTTGAGTAAGCAAAACTCTGTAAAAATGGCACTTTTGGTCACTGTGAGGGTTTAAAAAGTGGTTATTCAACATGAGGCACGATCCAATTGACATTTTGAATCATTTTTGGTACAGTCCAAAAAATCAATTTTCGGATGAAAAACGATGACTCCGGACATGTCGAACGTTCCCAAAATGGTCTATAATGATGAAATTTTAACATTTAATCTTTTGACTCTAAATGACTGTTGGATGTGAATTATGACTTTTTCAACTAAAATAAGTGTGTTTAAAGTCATTTCTGTGCCTGAAACGGGTCAAAATTGAAGCTTTTGAGTAAGCAAAACTCTGTAAAAATGGCACTTTTGGTCACTGTGAGGGTTTAAAAAGTGGTTATTCAACATGAGGCACGATCCAATTGACATTTTGAATCATTTTTGGTATAGTCCCAAAAATCATTTTTCGGATGAAAAACGATGACTCCGGACATGTCGAACGTTCCCAAAATGGTCAATAATGATGAAATTTTAACATTTAATCTTTTGACTCTAAATGACTGTTGGATGTGAATTATGACTTTTTCAACTAAAATAAGTGTGTTTAAAGTCATTTCTGTGTCTGAAACGGGTCAAAAATGAAGCTTTTGAGTAAGCAAAACTCTGTAAAAATTGCACTTTTGGTCACTGTGAGGGTTTAAAAAGTGGTTATTCAACATGAGGCACGATCCAATTGACATTTTGAATCATTTTTGGTACAGTCCCAAAAATCAATTTTCGGATGAAAAACGATGACTCCGGACATGTCGAACGTTCCCAAAATGGTCTATAATGATGAAATTTTAACATTTAATCTTTTGACTCTAAATGACTGTTGGATGTGAATTATGACTTTTTCAACTAAAATAAGTGTGTTTAAAGTCATTTCTGTGACTGAAACGGGTCAAAATTGAAACTTTTGAGTAAGCAAAACTCTGTAAAAATGGCACTTTTGGTCACTGTGAGGGTTTAAAAAGTGGTTATTCAACATGAGGCACGATCCAATTGACATTTTGAATCATTTTTGGTACAGTCCCAAAAATCAATTTTCGGATGAAAAACGATGACTCCGGACATGTCGACCGTTCCCAAAATGGTCTATAATGATGAAATTTTAACATTTAATCTTTTGACTCTAAATGACTGTTGGATGTGAATTATGACTTTTTCAACTAAAATAAGTGTGTTTAAAGTCATTTCTGTGCCTGAAACGGGTCAAAATTGAAGCTTTTGAGTAAGCAAAACTCTGTAAAAATGGCACTTTTGGTCACTGTGAGGGTTTAAAAAGTGGTTATTCAACATGAGGCACGATCCAATTGACATTTTGAATCATTTTTGGTACAGTCCCAAAAATCAATTTTCGGATGAAAAACGATGACTCCGGACATGTCGACCGTTCCCAAAATGGTCTATAATGATGAAATTTTAACATTTAATCTTTTGACTCTAAATGACTGTTGGATGTGAATTATGACTTTTTCAACTAAAATAAGTGTGTTTAAAGTCATTTCTGTGCCTGAAACGGGTCAAAACTGAAGCTTTTGAGTAAACAAAACTCTGTAAAAATGGCACTTTTGGTCACTATGAGGGTTTAAAAAGTGGTTATTCAACATGAGGCACGATCCAATTGACATTTAGAATCATTTTTGGTACAGTCCCAAAAATCAATTTTCGGATGAAAAACGATGACTCCGGACATGTCGAACGTTCCCAAAATGGTCTATAATGATGAAATTTTAACATTTAATCTTTTGACTCTAAATGACTGTTGGATGTGAATTATGACTTTTTCAACTAAAATAAGTGTGTTTAAAGTCATTTCTGTGCCTGAAACGGGTCAAAATTGAAGCTTTTGAGTAAGCAAAACTCTGTAAAAATGGCACTTTTGGTCACTGTGAGGGTTTAAAAAGTGGTTATTCAACATGAGGCACGATCCAATTGACATTTTGAATCATTTTTGGTACAGTCCAAAAAATCAATTTTCGGATGAAAAACGATGACTCCGGACATGCCGAACGTTCCCAAAATGGTCTATAATGATGAAATTTTAACATTTAATCTTTTGACTCTAAATGACTGTTGGATGTGAATTTTGACTTTTTCAACTAAAATAAGTGTGTTTAAAGTCATTTCTGTGCCTGAAACGGGTCAAAATTGAAGCTTTTGAGTAAGCAAAACTCTGTAAAAATGGCACTTTTGGTCACTGTGAGGGTTTAAAAAGTGGTTATTCAACATGAGGCACGATCCAATTGACATTTTGAATCATTTTTGGTACAGTCCAAAAAATCAATTTTCTGATGAAAAACGATGACTCCGGACATGTCGAACGTTCCCAAAATGGTCTATAATGATGAAATTTTAACATTTAATGTTTTGACTCTAAATGACTGTTGGATGTGAATTATGACTTTTTCAACTAAAATAAGTGTGTTTAAAGTCATTTCTCTGCCTGAAACGGGTCAAAATTGAAGTTTTTGAGTAAGCAAAACTCTGTAAAAATGGCACTTTTGGTCACTGTGAGGGTTTAAAAAGTGGTTATTCAACATGAGGCACGATCCAATTGACATTTTGAATCATTTTTGGTACAGTCCCAAAAATCAATTTTCGGATGAAAAACGATGACTCCGGACATGTCGAACGTTCCCAAAATGGTCAATAATGATGAAATTTTAACATTTAATCTTTTGACTCTAAATGACTGTTGGATGTGAATTATGACTTTTTCAACTAAAATAAGTGTGTTTAAAGTCATTTCTGTGACTGAAACGGGTCAGAATTGAAGCTTTTGAGTAAGCAAAACTCTGTAAAAATGGCCATTTTGGTCACTGTGAGGGTTTAAAAAGTGGTTATTCAACATGAGGCACGATCCAATTGACATTTTGAATCATTTTTGGTACGGTCCAAAAAATCAATTTTCGGATGAAAAACGATGACTCCGGACATGCCGAACGTTCCCAAAATGGTCTATAATGATGAAATTTTAACACTTAATCTTTTGACTCTAAATGACTGTTGGATGTGAATTATGACTTTTTCAACTAAAATAAGTGTGTTTAAAGTCATTTCTGTGCCTGAAACGGGTCAAAATTGAAGCTTTTGAGTAAGCAAAACTCTGTAAAAATGGCACTTTTGGTCACTGTGAGGGTTTAAAAAGTGGTTATTCAACATGAGGCACGATCCAATTGACATTTTGAATCATTTTTGGTACAGTCCCAAAAATCAATTTTCAGGTGAAAAACGATGACTCCGGACATGTCGAACGTTCCCAAAATGGTCAATAATGATAAAATTTTAACATTTAATCTTTTGACTCTAAATGACTGTTGGATGTGAATTATGACTTTTTCAACTAAAATAAGTGTGTTTAAAGTCATTTCTGTGCCTGAAACGGGTCAAAATTGAAGCTTTTGAGTAAGCAAAACTCTGTAAAAATGGCACTTTTGGTCACTGTGAGGGTTTAAAAAGTGGTTATTCAACATGAGGCACGATCCAATTGACATTTTGAATCATTTTTGGTACAGTCCAAAAAATCAATTTTCGGATGAAAAACAATGACTCCGGACATGTCGAAAGTTCCCAAAATGGTCTATAATGATGAAATTTTAACATTTAATCTTTTGACTGTAAATGACTGTTGGATGTGAATTATGACTTTTTCAACCAAAATAAGTGTGTTTAAAGTCATTTCTGTGCCTGAAACGGGTCAAAATTGAAGCTTTTGAGTAAGCAAAACTCTGTAAAAATGGCACTTTTGGTCACTGTGAGGGTTTAAAAAGTGGTTATTCAACATGAGGCACGATCCAATTGACATTTTGAATCATTTTTGGTACAGTCCCAAAAATCAATTTTCGGATGAAAAACGATGACTCCGGACATGTCGAACGTTCCCAAAATGGTCAACAATGATGAAATTTTAACATTTAATCTTTTGACTCTAAATGACTGTTGAATGTGAATTATGACTTTTTCAACTAAAATAAGTGTGTTTAAAGTCATTTCTGTGCCTGAAACGGGTCAAAATTGAAGCTTTTGAGTAAGCAAAACTCTGTAAAAATGGCCATTTTGGTCACTGTGAGGGTTTAAAAAGTGGTTATTCAACATGAGGCACGATCCAATTCACATTTTGAATCATTTTTGGTACAGTCCAAAAAATCAATTTTCGGATGAAAAACGATGACTCCGGACATGCCGAACGTTCCCAAAATGGTCTATAATGATGAAATTTTAACATTTAATCTTTTGACTCTAAATGACTGTTGGATGTGAATTATGACTTTTTCAACTAAAATAAGTGTGTTTAAAGTCATTTCTGTGCCTGAAACGGGTCAAAATTGAAGCTTTTGAGTAAGCAAAACTCTGTAAAAATGGCACTTTTGGTCACTGTGAGGGTTTAAAAAGTGGTTATTCAACATGAGGCACGATCCAATTGACATTTTGAATCATTTTTGGTACAGTCCAAAAAATCAATTTTCGGATGAAAAACGATGACTCCGGACATGTCGAACGTTCCCAAAATGGTCTATAATGATGAAATTTTAACATTTAATCTTTTGACTCTAAATGACTGTTGGATGTGAATTATGACTTTTTCAACTAAAATAAGTGTGTTTAAAATCATTTCTGTGCCTGAAACGGGTCAAAATTGAAGCTTTTGAGTAAGCAAAACTCTGTAAAAATGGCACTTTTGGTCACTGTGAGGGTTTAAAAAGTGGTTATTCAACATGAGGCACGATCCAATTGACATTTTGAATAATTTTTGGTACAGTCCCAAAAATCAATTTTCGGATGAAAAACGATGACTCCGGACATGTCGAACGTTTCCAAAATGGTCAATAATGATGAAATTTTAACATTTAATCTTTTGACTCTAAATGACTGTTGGATGTGAATTATGACTTTTTCAACTAAAATAAGTGTGTTTAAAGTAATTTCTGTGTCTGAAACGGGTCAAAATTGAAGCTTTTGAGTAAGCAAAACTCTGTAAAAATGGCACTTTTGGCCACTGTGAGGGTTTAAAAAGTGGTTATTCAACATGAGGCACGATCCAATTGACATTTTGAATCATTTTTGGTACAGTCCCAAAAATCAATTTTCGGATGAAAAACGATGACTCCGGACATGTCGAACGTTCCCAAAATGGTCTATAATGATGAAATTTTAACATTTATTCTTTTGACTCTAAATGACTGTTGGATGTGAATTATGACTTTTTCAACTAAAATAAGTGTGTTTAAAGTCATTTCTGTGACTGAAACGGGTCAAAATTGAAGCTTTTGAGTACGCAAAACTCTGTAAAAATGGCCATTTTGGTCACTGTGAGGGTTTAAAAAGTGGTTATTCAACATGAGGCACGATCCAATTGACATTTTGAATCATTTTTGGTACAGTCCAAAAAATCAATTTTCGGATGAAAAACGATGACTCCGGACATGCCGAACGTTCCCAAAATGGTCTATAATGATGAAATTTTAACACTTAATCTTTTGACTCTAAATGACTGTTGGATGTGAATTATGACTTTTTCAACTAAAATAAGTGTGTTTAAAGTAATTTCTGTGCCTGAAACGGGTCAAAATTGAAGCTTTTGAGTAAGCAAAACTCTGTAAAAATGGCACTTTTGGTCACTGTGAGGGTTTAAAAAGTGGTTATTCAACATGAGGCACGATCCAATTGACATTTTGAATCATTTTTGGTACAGTCCAAAAAATCAATTTTCGGATGAAAAACGATGACTCCGGACATGTCGAACGTTCCCAAAATGGTCTATAATGATGAAATTTTAACATTTAATCTTTTGACTGTAAATGACTGTTGGATGTGAATTATGACTTTTTCAACTAAAATAAGTGTGTTTAAAGTCATTTCTGTGCCTGAAACGGGTCAAAATTGAAGCTTTAGAGTAAGCAAAACTCTGTAAAAATGGCACTTTTGGTCACTATGAGGGTTTAAAAAGTGGTTATTCAACATGAGGCACGATCCAATTGACATTTTGAATCATTTTTGGTACAGTCCGAAAAATCAATTTTCGGATGAAAAATGATGACTCCGGACATGTCGAACGTTCCCAAAATGGTCTATAATGATGAAATTTTAACATTTAATCTTTTGACTCTAAATGACTGTTGGATGTGCATTATGACTTTTTCAACTAAAATAAGTGTGTTTAAAGTCATTTCTGTGCCTGAAACGGGTCAAAATTGAAGCTTTTGAGTAAGCAAAACTCTGTAAAAATGGCAATTTTGGTCACTGTGAGGGTTTAAAAAGTGGTTATTCAACATGAGGCACGATCCAATTGACATTTTGAATCATTTTTGGTACAGTCCAAAAAATCAATTTTCGGATGAAAAACGATGACTCCGGACATGTCGAACGTTCCCAAAATGGTCTATAATGATGAAATTTTAACATTTAATCTTTTGACTCTAAATGACTGTTGGATGTGAATGATGACTTTTTCAACTAAAATAAGTGTGTTTAAAGTCATTTCTGTGCCTGAAACGGGTCAAAATTGAAGCTTTTGAGTAAGCAAAACTCTGTAAAAATGGCACTTTTGGTCACTGTGAGGGTTTAAAAAGTGGTTATTCAACATGAGGCACGATCCAATTGACATTTTGAATCATTTTTGGTACAGTCCAAAAAATCAATTTTCGGATGAAAAACGATGACTCCGGACATGTCGAACGTTCCCAAAATGGTCTATAATGATGAAATTTTAACATTTAATCTTTTGACTCTAAATGACTGTTGGATGTGAATTATGACTTTTTCAACTAAAATAAGTGTATTTAAAGTCATTTCTGTGCCTGAAACGGGTCAAAATTGAAGCTTTTGAGTAAGCAAAACTCTGTAAAAATGGCACTTTTGGTCACTGTGAGGGTTTAAAAAGTGGTTATTCAACATGAGGCACGATCCAATTGACATTTTGAATCATTTTTGGTACAGTCCCAAAAATCAATTTTCGGATGAAAAACGATGACTCCGGACATGTCGAATGTTCCCAAAATGGTCAATAATGATGAAATTTTAACATTTAATCTTTTGACTCTAAATGACTGTTGGATGTGAATTATGACTTTTTCAACTAAAATAAGTGTGTTTAAAGTCATTTCTGTGTCTGAAACGGGTCAAAAATGAAGCTTTTGAGTAAGCAAAACTCTGTAAAAATTGCACTTTTGGTCACTGTGAGGGTTTAAAAAGTGGTTATTCAACATGAGGCACGATCCAATTGACATTTTGAATCATTTTTGGTACAGTCCCAAAAATCAATTTTCGGATGAAAAACGATGACTCCGGACATGTCGAACGTTCCCAAAATGGTCTATAATGATGAAATTTTAACATTTAATCTTTTGACTCTAAATGACTGTTGGATGTGAATTATGACTTTTTCAACTAAAATAAGTGTGTTTAAAGTCATTTCTGTGACTGAAACGGGTCAAAATTGAAGCTTTTGAGTAAGCAAAACTCTGTAAAAATGGCCATTTTGGTCACTGTGAGGGTTTAAAAAGTGGTTATTCAACATGAGGCACGATCCAATTGACATTTTGAATCATTTTTGGTACAGTCCCAAAAATCAATTTTCGGATGAAAAACGATGACTCCGGACATGTCGAACGTTCCCAAAATGGTCTATAATGATGAAATTTTAACATTTAATCTTTTGACTCTAAATGACTGTTGGATGTGAATTATGACTTTTTCAACTAAAATAAGTGTGTTTAAAGTCATTTCTGTGACTGAAACGGGTCAAAATTGAAGCTTTTGAGTAAGCAAAACTCTGTAAAAATGGCAATTTTGGTCACTGTGAGGGTTTAAAAAGTGGTTATTCAAAATGAGGCACGATCCAATTGACATTTTGAATCATTTTTGGTACAGTCCAAAAAATCAATTTTCGGATGAAAAACGATGACTCCGGACATGTCAAACGTTCCCAAAATGGTCTATAATGATGAAATTTTAACTTTCAATCTTTTGACTCTAAATGACTGTTGGATGTGAATGATGACTTTTTCAACTAAAATAAGTGTGTTTAAAGTCATTTCTGTGCCTGAAACGGGTCAAAATTGAAGCTTTTGAGTAAGCAAAACTCTGTAAAAATGGCACTTTTGGTCACTGTGAGGGTTTAAAAAGTGGTTATTCAACATGAGGCACGATCCAATTGACATTTTGAATCATTTTTGGTACAGTCCAAAAAATCAATTTTCGGATGAAAAACGATGACTCCGGACATGTCGAACGTTCCCAAAATGGTCTATAATGATGAAATTTTAACATTTAATCTTTTGACTCTAAATGACTGTTGGATGTGAATTATGACTTTTTCAACTAAAATAAGTGTGTTTAAAGTCATTTCTGTGCCTGAAACGGGTCAAAATTGAAGCTTTTGAGTAAGCAAAACTCTGTAAAAATGGCACTTTTGGTCACTGTGAGGGTTTAAAAAGTGGTTATTCAACATGAGGCACGATCCAATTGACATTTTGAATCATTTTTGGTATAGTCCCAAAAATCAATTTTCAGATGAAAAACGATGACTCCGGACATGTCGAACGTTCCCAAAATGGTCAATAATGATGAAATTTTAACATTTAATCTTTTGACTCTAAATGACTGTTGGATGTGAATTATGACTTTTTCAACTAAAATAAGTGTGTTTAAAGTCATTTCTGTGTCTGAAACGGGTCAAAAATGAAGCTTTTGAGTAAGCAAAACTCTGTAAAAATTGCACTTTTGGTCACTGTGAGGGTTTAAAAAGTGGTTATTCAACATGAGGCACGATCCAATTGACATTTTGAATCATTTTTGGTACAGTCCCAAAAATCAATTTTCGGATGAAAAACGATGACTCCGGACATGTCGAACGTTCCCAAAATGGTCTATAATGATGAAATTTTAACATTTAATCTTTTGACTCTAAATGACTGTTGGATGTGAATTATGACTTTTTCAACTAAAATAAGTGTGTTTAAAGTCATTTCTGTGACTGAAACGGGTCAAAATTGAAACTTTTGAGTAAGCAAAACTCTGTAAAAATGGCACTTTTGGTCACTGTGAGGGTTTAAAAAGTGGTTATTCAACATGAGGCACGATCCAATTGACATTTTGAATCATTTTTGGTACAGTCCCAAAAATCAATTTTCGGATGAAAAACGATGACTCCGGACATGTCGAACGTTCCCAAATTGGTCTATAATGATGAAATTTTAACATTTAATCTTTTGACTCTAAATGACTGTTGGATGTGAATTATGACTTTTTCAACTAAAATAAGTGTGTTTAAAGTCATTTCTGTGACTGAAACGGGTCAAAATTGAAGCTTTTGAGTAAGCAAAACTCTGTAAAAATGGCCATTTTGGTCACTGTGAGGGTTTAAAAAGTGGTTATTCAACATGAGGCACGATCCAATTGACATTTTGAATCATTTTTGGTACAGTCCAAAAAATCAATTTTCGGATGAAAAACGATGACTCCGGACATGTTGAACGTTCCCAAAATGGTCTATAATGATGAAATTTTAACATTTAATCTTTTGACTCTAAATGACTGTTGGATGTGAATTATGACTTTTTCAACTAAAATAAGTGTGTTTAAAGTCATTTCTGTGCCTGAAACGGGTCAAAATTGAAGCTTTTGAGTAAGCAAAACTCTGTAAAAATGGCACTTTTGGTCACTGTGAGGGTTTAAAAAGTGGTTATTCAACATGAGGCACGATCCAATTGACATTTTGAATCATTTTTGGTACAGTCCCAAAAATCAATTTTCGGATGAAAAACGATGACTCCGGACATGTCGAACGTTCCCAAAATGGTCAATAATGATGAAATTTTAACATTTAATCTTTTGACTCTAAATGACTGTTGGATGTGAATTATGACTTTTTCAACTAAAATAAGTGTGTTTAAAGTCATTTCTGTGTCTGAAACGGGTCAAAAATGAAGCTTTTGAGTAAGCAAAACTCTGTAAAAATTGCACTTTTGGTCACTGTGAGGGTTTAAAAAGTGGTTATTCAACATGAGGCACGATCCAATTGACATTTTGAATCATTTTTGGTACAGTCCCAAAAATCAATTTTCGGATGAAAAACGATGACTCCGGACATGTCGAACGTTCCCAAAATGGTCTATAATGATGAAATTTTAACATTTAATCTTTTGACTCTAAATGACTGTTGGATGTGAATTATGACTTTTTCAACTAAAATAAGTGTGTTTAAAGTCATTTCTGTGACTGAAACGGGTCAAAATTGAAGCTTTTGAGTAAGCAAAACTCTGTAAAAATGGCACTTTTGGTCACTGTGAGGGTTTAAAAAGTGGTTATTCAACATGAGGCACGATCCAATTGACATTTTGAATCATTTTTGGTACAGTCCCAAAAATCAATTTTCGGATGAAAAACGATGACTCCGGACATGTCGAACGTTCCCAAAATGGTCTATAATGATGAAATTTTAACATTTAATCTTTTGACTCTAAATGACTGTTGGATGTGAATTATGACTTTTTCAACTAAAATAAGTGTGTTTAAAGTCATTTCTGTGACTGAAACGGGTCAAAATTGAAGCTTTTGAGTAAGCAAAACTCTGTAAAAATGGCCATTTTGGTCACTGTGAGGGTTTAAAAAGTGGTTATTCAACATGAGGCACGATCCAATTGACATTTTGAATCATTTTTGGTGCAGTCCAAAAAATCAATTTTCGGATGAAAAACGATGACTCCGGACATGTCGAACGTTCCCAAAATGGTCTATAATGATGAAATTTTAACATTTAATCTTTTGACTCTAAATGACTGTTGGATGTGAATTATGACTTTTTCAACTAAAATAAGTGTGTTTAAAGTCATTTCTGTGCCTGAAACGGGTCAAAATTGAAGCTTTTGAGTAAGCAAAACTCTGTAAAAATTGCACTTTTGGTCACTGTGAGGGTTTAAAAAGTGGTTATTCAACATGAGGCATGATCCAATTGACATTTTGAATCATTTTTGGTACAGTCCCAAAAATCAATTTTCGGATGAAAAACGATGACTCCGGACATGTCGAACGTTCCCAAAATGGTCAATAATGATGAAATTTTAACATTTAATCTTTTGACTCTAAATGACTGTTGGATGTGAATTATGACTTTTTCAACTAAAATAAGTGTGTTTAAAGTCATTTCTGTGCCTGAAACGGGTCAAAATTGAAGCTTTTGAGTAAGCAAAACTCTGTAAAAATGGCACTTTTGGTCACTGTGAGGGTTTAAAAAGTGGTTATTCAACATGAGGCACGATCCAATTGACATTTTGAATCATTTTTGGTACAGTCCAAAAAATCAATTTTCGGATGAAAAACGATGACTCCGGACATGCCGAACGTTCCCAAAATGGTCTATAATGATGAAATTTTAACATTTAATCTTTTGACTCTAAAGGACTGTTGGATGTGAATTATGACTTTTTCAACTAAAATAAGTGTGTTTAAAGTCATTTCTGTGCCTGAAACGGGTCAAAATTGAAGCTTTTGAGTAAGCAAAACTCTGTAAAAATGGCACTTTTGGTCACTGTGAGGGTTTAAAAAGTGGTTATTCAACATGAGGCACGATCCAATTGACATTTTGAATCATTTTTGGTACAGTCCAAAAAATCAATTTTCGGATGAAAAACGATGACTCCGGACATGTCGAACGTTCCCAAAATGGTCTATAATGATGAAATTTTAACATTTAATCTTTTGACTCTAAATGACTGTTGGATGTGAATTATGACTTTTTCAACTAAAATAAGTGTGTTTAAAGTCATTTCTGTGCCTGAAACGGGTCAAAATTGAAGCTTTTGAGTAAGCAAAACTCTGTAAAAATGGCACTTTTGGTCACTGTGAGGGTTTAAAAAGTGGTTATTCAACATGAGGCACGATCCAATTGACATTTTGAATCATTTTTGGTACAGTCCCAAAAATCAATTTTCGGATGAAAAACGATGACTCCGGACATGTCAAACGTTCCCAAAATGGTCAATAATGATGAAATTTTAACATTTAATCTTTTGACTCTAAATGACTGTTGGATGTGAATTATGACTTTTTCAACTAAAATAAGTGTGTTTAAAGTCATTTCTGTGTCTGAAACGGGTCAAAAATGAAGCTTTTGAGTAAGCAAAACTCTGTAAAAATGGCACTTTTGGTCACTGTGAGGGTTTAAAAAGTGGTTATTCAACATGAGGCACGATCCAATTGACATTTTGAATCATTTTTGGTACAGTCCCAAAAATCAATTTTCGGATGAAAAACGATGACTCCGGACATGTCGAACGTTCCCAAAATGGTCTATAATGATGAAATTTTAACATTTAATCTTTTGACTCTAAATGACTGTTGGATGTGAATGATGACTTTTTCAACTAAAATAAGTGTGTTTAAAGTCATTTCTGTGCCTGAAACGGGTCAAAATTGAAGCTTTTGAGTAAGCAAAACTCTGTAAAAATGGCACTTTTGGTCACTGTGAGGGTTTAAAAAGTGGTTATTCAACATGAGGCACGATCCAATTGACATTTTGAATCATTTTTGGTACAGTCCAAAAAATCAATTTTCGGATGAAAAACGATGACTCCGGACATGTCGAACGTTCCCAAAATGGTCTATAATGATGAAATTTTAACATTTAATCTTTTGACTCTAAATGACTGTTGGATGTGAATTATGACTTTTTCAACTAAAATAAGTGTGTTTAAAGTCATTTCTGTGCCTGAAACGGGTCAAAATTGAAGCTTTTGAGTAAGCAAAACTCTGTAAAAATGGCACTTTTGGTCACTGTGAGGGTTTAAAAAGTGGTTATTCAACATGAGGCACGATCCAATTGACATTTTGAATCATTTTTGGTACAGTCCCAAAAATCAATTTTCGGATGAAAAACGATGACTCCGGACATGTCGAACGTTCCCAAAATGGTCAATAATGATGAAATTTTAACATTTAATCTTTTGACTCTAAATGACTGTTGGATGTGAATTATGACTTTTTCAACTAAAATAAGTGTGTTTAAAGTCATTTCTGTGTCTGAAACGGGTCAAAAATGAAGCTTTTGAGTAAGCAAAACTCTGTAAAAATTGCACTTTTGGTCACTGTGAGGGTTTAAAAAGTGGTTATTCAACATGAGGCATGATCCAATTGACATTTTGAATCATTTTTGGTACAGTCCCAAAAATCAATTTTCGGATGAAAAACGATGACTCCGGACATGTCGAACGTTCCCAAAATGGTCTATAATGATGAAATTTTAACATTTAATCTTTTGACTCTAAATGACTGTTGGATGTGAATTATGACTTTTTCAACTAAAATAAGTGTGTTTAAAGTCATTTCTGTGACTGAAACGGGTCAAAATTGAAGCTTTTGAGTAAGCAAAACTCTGTAAAAATGGCCATTTTGGTCACTGTGAGGGTTTAAAAAGTGGTTATTCAACATGAGGCACGATCCAATTGACATTTTGAATCATTTTTGGTACAGTCACAAAAATCAATTTTCGGATGAAAAACGATGACTCCGGACATGTCGAACGTTCCCAAAATGGTCTATAATGATGAAATTTTAACATTTAATCTTTTGACTCTAAATGACTGTTGGATGTGAATTATGACTTTTTCAACTAAAATAAGTGTGTTTAAAGTCATTTCTGTGCCTGAAACGGGTCAAAATTGAAGCTTTTGAGTAAGCAAAACTCTGTAAAAATTGCACTTTTGGTCACTGTGAGGGTTTAAAAAGGGGTTATTCAACATGAGGCATGATCCAATTGACATTTTGAATCATTTTTGGTACAGTCCCAAAAATCAATTTTCGGATGAAAAACGATGACTCCGGACATGTCGAACGTTCCCAAAATGGTCAATAATGATGAAATTTTAACATTTAATCTTTTGACTCTAAATGACTGTTGGATGTGAATTATGACTTTTTCAACTAAAATAAGTGTGTTTAAAGTCATTTCTGTGCCTGAAACGGGTCAAAATTGAAGCTTTTGAGTAAGCAAAACTCTGTAAAAATGGCACTTTTGGTCACTGTGAGGGTTTAAAAAGTGGTTATTCAACATGAGGCACGATCCAATTGACATTTTGAATCATTTTTGGTACAGTCCAAAAAATCAATTTTCAGATGAAAAACGATGACTCCGGACATGTCGAACGTTCCCAAAATGGTCTATAATGATGAAATTTTAACATTTAATCTTTTGACTCTAAATGACTGTTGGATGTGAATTATGACTTTTTCAACTAAAATAAGTGTGTTTAAAGTCATTTCTGTGCCTGAAACGGGTCAAAATTGAAGCTTTTGAGTAAGCAAAACTCTGTAAAAATGGCACTTTTGGTCACTGTGAGGGTTTAAAAAGTGGTTATTCAACATGAGGCACGATCCAATTGACATTTTGAATCATTTTTGGTACAGTCCCAAAAATCAATTTTCGGATGAAAAACGATGACTCCGGACATGTCAAACGTTCCCAAAATGGTCAATAATGATGAAATTTTAACATTTAATCTTTTGACTCTAAATGACTGTTGGATGTGAATTATGACTTTTTCAACTAAAATAAGTGTGTTTAAAGTCATTTCTGTGTCTGAAACGGGTCAAAAATGAAGCTTTTGAGTAAGCAAAACTCTGTAAAAATGGCACTTTTGGTCACTGTGAGGGTTTAAAAAGTGGTTATTCAACATGAGGCACGATCCAATTGACATTTTGAATCATTTTTGGTACAGTCCCAAAAATCAATTTTCGGATGAAAAACGATGACTCCGGACATGTCGAACGTTCCCAAAATGGTCTATAATGATGAAATTTTAACATTTAATCTTTTGACTCTAAATGACTGTTGGATGTGAATTATGACTTTTTCAACTAAAATAAGTGTGTTTAAAGTCATTTCTGTGCCTGAAACGGGTCAAAATTGAAGCTTTTGAGTAAGCAAAACTCTGTAAAAATGGCACTTTTGGTCACTGTGAGTGTTTAAAAAGTGGTTATTCAACATGAGGCACGATCCAATTGACATTTTGAATCATTTTTGGTACAGTCCAAAAAATCAATTTTCGGATGAAAAACGATGACTCCGGACATGTCGAACGTTCCCAAAATGGTCTATAATGATGAAATTTTAACATTTAATCTTTTGACTCTAAATGACTGTTGGATGTGAATTATGACTTTTTCAACTAAAATAAGTGTGTTTAAAGTCATTTCTGTGCCTGAAACGGGTCAAAATTGAAGCTTTTGAGTAAGCAAAACTCTGTAAAAATGGCACTTTTGGTCACTGTGAGTGTTTAAAAAGTGGTTATTCAACATGAGGCACGATCCAATTGACATTTTGAATCATTTTTGGTACAGTCCAAAAAATCAATTTTCGGATGAAAAACGATGACTCCGGACATGTCGAACGTTCCCAAAATGGTCTATAATGATGAAATTTTAACATTTAATCTTTTGACTCTAAATGACTGTTGGATGTGAATTATGACTTTTTCAACTAAAATAAGTGTGTTTAAAGTCATTTCTGTGACTGAAACGGGTCAAAATTGAAGCTTTTGAGTAAGCAAAACTCTGTAAAAATGGCCATTTTGGTCACTGTGAGGGTTTAAAAAGTGGTTATTCAACATGAGGCACGATCCAATTGACATTTTGAATCATTTTTGGTACAGTCCAAAAAATCAATTTTCGGATGAAAAACGATGACTCCGGACATGCCGAACGTTCCCAAAATGGTCTATAATGATGAAATTTTAACACTTAATCTTTTGACTCTAAATGACTGTTGGATGTGAATTATGACTTTTTCAACTAAAATAAGTGTGTTTAAAGTCATTTCTGTCTCTGAAACGGGTCAAAATTGAAGCTTTTGAGTAAGCAAAACTCTGTAAAAATGGCACTTTTGGTCACTGTGAGGGTTTAAAAAGTGGTTATTCAACATGAGGCACGATCCAATTGACATTTTGAATCATTTTTGGTACAGTCCAAAAAATCAATTTTCGGATGAAAAACGAGGACTCCGGACATGTCGAACGTTCCCAAAATGGTCTATAATGATGAAATTTTAACATTTAATCTTTTGACTGTAAATGACTGTTGGATGTGAATTATGACTTTTTCAACTAAAATAAGTGTGTTTAAAGTCATTTCTGTGCCTGAAACGGGTCAAAATTGAAGCTTTTGAGTAAGCAAAACTCTGTAAAAATGGCACTTTTGGTCACTATGAGGGTTTAAAAAATGGTTATTCAACATGAGGCACGATCCAATTGACATTTTGAATCATTTTTGGTACAGTCCGAAAAATCAATTTTCGGATGAAAAACGATGACTCCGGACATGTCGAACGTTCCCAAAATGGTCTATAATGATGAAATTTTAACATTTAATCTTTTGACTCTAAATGACTGTTGGATGTGCATTATGACTTTTTCAACTAAAATAAGTGTGTTTAAAGTCATTTCTGTGCCTGAAACGGGTCAAAATTGAAGCTTTTGAGTAAGCAAAACTCTGTAAAAATGGCAATTTTGGTCACTGTGAGGGTTTAAAAAGTGGTTATTCAACATGAGGCACGATCCAATTGACATTTTGAATCATTTTTGGTACAGTCCAAAAAATCAATTTTCGGATGAAAAACGATGACTCCGGACTTGTCGAACGTTCCCAAAATGGTCTATAATGATGAAATTTTAACATTTAATCTTTTGACTCTAAATGACTGTTGGATGTGAATTATGACTTTTTCAACTAAAATAAGTGTGTTTAAAGTCATTTCTGTGCCTGAAACGGGTCAAAATTGAAGCTTTTGAGTAAGCAAAACTCTGTAAAAATGGCACTTTTGGTCACTGTGAGGGTTTAAAAAGTGGTTATTCAACATGAGGCACGATCCAATTGACATTTTGAATCATTTTTGGTACAGTCCAAAAAATCAATTTTCGGATGAAAAACGATGACTCCGGACATGTCGAACGTTCCCAAAATGGTCTATAATGATGAAATTTTAACATTTAATCTTTTGACTCTAAATGACTGTTGGATGTGAATTATGACTTTTTCAACTAAAATAAGTGTGTTTAAAGTCATTTCTGTGACTGAAACGGGTCAAAATTGAAGCTTTTGAGTAAGCAAAACTCTGTAAAAATGGCCATTTTGGTCACTGTGAGGGTTTAAAAAGTGGTTATTCAACATGAGGCACGATCCAATTGACATTTTGAATCATTTTTGGTACAGTCCAAAAAATCAATTTTCGGATGAAAAACGATGACTCCGGACATGCCGAACGTTCCCAAAATGGTCTATAATGATGAAATTTTAACACTTAATCTTTTGACTCTAAATGACTGTTGGATGTGAATTATGACTTTTTCAACTAAAATAAGTGTTTAAAGTCATTTCTGTGCCTGAAACGGGTCAAAATTGAAGCTTTTGAGTAAGCAAAACTCTGTAAAAATGGCACTTTTGGTCACTGTGAGGGTTTAAAAAGTGGTTATTCAACATGAGGCACGATCCAATTGACATTTTGAATCATTTTTGGTACAGTCCAAAAAATCAATTTTCGGATGAAAAACGAGGACTCCGGACATGTCGAACGTTCCCAAAATGGTCTATAATGATGAAATTTTAACATTTAATCTTTTGACTGTAAATGACTGTTGGATGTGAATTATGACTTTTTCAACTAAAATAAGTGTGTTTAAAGTCATTTCTGTGCCTGAAACGGGTCAAAATTGAAGCTTTTGAGTAAGCAAAACTCTGTAAAAATGGCACTTTTGGTCACTATGAGGGTTTAAAAAGTGGTTATTCAACATGAGGCACGATCCAATTGACATTTTGAATCATTTTTGGTACAGTCCGAAAAATCAATTTTCGGATGAAAAACGATGACTCCGGACATGTCGAACGTTCCCAAAATGGTCTATAATGATGAAATTTTAACATTTAATCTTTTGACTCTAAATGACTGTTGGATGTGCATTATGACTTTTTCAACTAAAATAAGTGTGTTTAAAGTCATTTCTGTGCCTGAAACGAGTCAAAATTGAAGCTTTTGAGTAAGCAAAACTCTGTAAAAATGGCAATTTTGGTCACTGTGAGGGTTTAAAAAGTGGTTATTTACCATGAGGCACGATCCAATTGACATTTTGAATCATTTTTGGTACAGTCCAAAAAATCAATTTTCGGATGAAAAACGATGACTCCGGACATGTCGAACGTTCCCAAAATGGTCTATAATGATGAAATTTTAACATTTAATCTTTTGACTCTAAATGACTGTTGGATGTGAATGATGACTTTTTCAACTAAAATAAGTGTGTTTAAAGTCATTTCTGTGCCTGAAACGGGTCAAAATTGAAGCTTTTGAGTAAGCAAAACTCTGTAAAAATGGCACTTTTGGTCACTGTGAGGGTTTAAAAAGTGGTTATTCAACATAAGGCACGATCCAATTGACATTTTGAATCATTTTTGGTACAGTCCAAAAAATCGATTTTCGGATGAAAAACGATGACTCCGGACATGTCGAACGTTCCCAAAATGGTCTATAATGATGAAATTTTAACATTTAATCTTTTGACTCTAAATGACTGTTGGATGTGAATTATGACTTTTTCAACTAAAATAAGTGTGTTTAAAGTCATTTCTGTGCCTGAAACGGGTCAAAATTGAAGCTTTTGAGTAAGCAAAACTCTGTAAAAATGGCACTTTTGGTCACTGTGAGGGTTTAAAAAGTGGTTATTCAACATGAGGCACGATCCAATTGACATTTTGAATCATTTTTGGTACAGTCCCAAAAATCAATTTTCGGATGAAAAACGATGACTCCGGACATGTCGAACGTTCCCAAAATGGTCAATAATGATGAAATTTTAACATTTAATCTTTTGACTCTAAATGACTGTTGGATGTGAATTATGACTTTTTCAACTAAAATAAGTGTGTTTAAAGTCATTTCTGTGTCTGAAACGGGTCAAAAATGAAGCTTTTGAGTAAGCAAAACTCTGTAAAAATTGCACTTTTGGTCACTGTGAGGGTTTAAAAAGTGGTTATTCAACATGAGGCACGATCCAATTGACATTTTGAATCATTTTTGGTACAGTCCCAAAAATCAATTTTCGGATGAAAAACGATGACTCCGGACATGTCGAACGTTCCCAAAATGGTCTATAATGATGAAATTTTAACATTTAATCTTTTGACTCTAAATGACTGTTGGATGTGAATTATGACTTTTTCAACTAAAATAAGTGTGTTTAAAGTCATTTCTGTGACTGAAACGGGTCAAAATTGAAGCTTTTGAGTAAGCAAAACTCTGTAAAAATGGCCATTTTGGTCACTGTGAGGGTTTAAAAAGTGGTTATTCAACATGAGGCACGATCCAATTGACATTTTGAATCATTTTTGGTACAGTCCCAAAAATCAATTTTCGGATGAAAAACAATGACTCCGGACATGTCGAACGTTCCCAAAATGGTCTATAATGATGAAATTTTAACATTTAATCTTTTGACTCTAAATGACTGTTGGATGTGAATTATGACTTTTTCAACTAAAATAAGTGTGTTTAAAGTCATTTCTGTGACTGAAACGGGTCAAAATTGAAGCTTTTGAGTAAGCAAAACTCTGTAAAAATGGCAATTTTGGTCACTGTGAGGGTTTAAAAAGTGGTTATTCAACATGAGGCACGATCCAATTGACATTTTGAATCATTTTTGGTACAGTCCAAAAAATCAATTTTCGGATGAAAAACGATGACTCCGGACATGTCGAACGTTCCCAAAATGGTCTATAATGATGAAATTTTAACATTTAATCTTTTGACTCTAAATGACTGTTGGATGTGAATGATGACTTTTTCAACTAAAATAAGTGTGTTTAAAGTCATTTCTGTGCCTGAAACGGGTCAAAATTGAAGCTTTTGAGTAAGCAAAACTCTGTAAAAATGGCACTTTTGGTCACTGTGAGGGTTTAAAAAGTGGTTATTCAACATGAGGCACGATCCAATTGACATTTTGAATCATTTTTGGTACAGTCCAAAAAAATCAATTTTCGGATGAAAAACGATGACTCCGGATATGTCGAACGTTCCCAAAATGGTCTATAATGATGAAATTTTAACATTTAATCTTTTGACTCTAAATGACTGTTGGATGTGAATTATGACTTTTTCAACTAAAATAAGTGTGTTTAAAGTCATTTCTGTGCCTGAAACGGGTCAAAATTGAAGCTTTTGAGTAAGCAAAACTCTGTAAAAATGGCACTTTTGGTCACTGTGAGGGTTTAAAAAGTGGTTATTCAACATGAGGCACGATCCAATTGACATTTTGAATCATTTTTGGTACAGTCCCAAAAATCAATTTTCGGATGAAAAACGATGACTCCGGACATGTCGAACGTTCCCAAAATGGTCTATAATGATGAAATTTTAACATTTAATCTTTTGACTCTAAATGACTGTTGGATGTGAATTATGACTTTTTCAACTAAAATAAGTGTGTTTAAAGTCATTTCTGTGACTGAAACGGGTCAAAATTGAAGCTTTTGAGTAAGCAAAACTCTGTAAAAATGGCCATTTTGGTCACTGTGAGGGTTTAAAAAGTGGTTATTCAACATGAGGCACGATCCAATTGACATTTTGAATCATTTTTGGTACAGTCCCAAAAATCAATTTTCGGATGAAAAACGATGACTCCGGACATGTCGAACGTTCCCAAAATGGTCTATAATGAGGAAATTTTAACATTTAATCTTTTGACTCTAAATGACTGTTGGATGTGAATTATGACTTTTTCAACTAAAATAAGTGTGTTTAAAGTCATTTCTGTGCCTGAAACGGGTCAAAATTGAAGCTTTTGAGTAAGCAAAACTCTGTAAAAATGGCACTTTTGGTCACTGTGAGGGTTTAAAAAGTGGTTATTCAACATGAGGCACGATCCAATTGACATTTTGAATCATTTTTGGTACAGTCCCAAAAATCAATTTTCGGATGAAAAACGATGACTCCGGACATGTCAAACGTTCCCAAAATGGTCAATAATGATGAAATTTTAACATTTAATCTTTTGACTCTAAATGACTGTTGGATGTGAATTATGACTTTTTCAACTAAAATAAGTGTGTTTAAAGTCATTTCTGTGTCTGAAACGGGTCAAAAATGAAGCTTTTGAGTGAGCAAAACTCTGTAAAAATGGCACTTTTGGTCTCTGTGAGGGTTTAAAAAGTGGTTATTCAACATGAGGCACGATCCAATTGACATTTTGAATCATTTTTGGTACAGTCCCAAAAATCAATTTTCGGATGAAAAACGATGACTCCGGACATGCCGAACGTTCCCAAAATGGTCTATAATGATGAAATTTTAACATTTAATCTTTTGACTCTAAATGACTGTTGGATGTGCATTATGACTTTTTCAACTAAAATAAGTGTGTTTAAAGTCATTTCTGTGCCTGAAACGAGTCAAAATTGAAGCTTTTGAGTAAGCAAAACTCTGTAAAAATGGCAATTTTGGTCACTGTGAGGGTTTAAAAAGTGGTTATTTAACATGAGGCACGATCCAATTGACATTTTGAATCATTTTTGGTACAGTCCAAAAAATCAATTTTCGGATGAAAAACGATGACTCCGGACATGTCGAACGTTCCCAAAATGGTCTATAATGATGAAATTTTAACATTTAATCTTTTGACTCTAAATGACTGTTGGATGTGAATGATGACTTTTTCAACTAAAATAAGTGTGTTTAAAGTCATTTCTGTGCCTGAAACGGGTCAAAATTGAAGCTTTTGAGTAAGCAAAACTCTGTAAAAATGGCACTTTTGGTAACTGTGAGGGTTTAAAAAGTGGTTATTCAACATAAGGCACGATCCAATTGACATTTTGAATCATTTTTGGTACAGTCCAAAAAATCGATTTTCGGATGAAAAACGATGACTCCGGACATGTCGAACGTTCCCAAAATGGTCTATAATGATGAAATTTTAACATTTAATCTTTTGACTCTAAATGACTGTTGGATGTGAATTATGACTTTTTCAACTAAAATAAGTGTGTTTAAAGTCATTTCTGTGCCTGAAACGGGTCAAAATTGAAGCTTTTGAGTAAGCAAAACTCTGTAAAAATGGCACTTTTGGTCACTGTGAGGGTTTAAAAAGTGGTTATTCAACATGAGGCACGATCCAATTGACATTTTGAATCATTTTTGGTACAGTCCCAAAAATCAATTTTCGGATGAAAAACGATGACTCCGGACATGTCGAACGTTCCCAAAATGGTCAATAATGATGAAATTTTAACATTTAATCTTTTGACTCTAAATGACTGTTGGATGTGAATTATGACTTTTTCAACTAAAATAAGTGTGTTTAAAGTCATTTCTGTGTCTGAAACGGGTCAAAAATGAAGCTTTTGAGTAAGCAAAACTCTGTAAAAATTGCACTTTTGGTCACTGTGAGGGTTTAAAAAGTGGTTATTCAACATGAGGCACGATCCAATTGACATTTTGAATCATTTTTGGTACAGTCCCAAAAATCAATTTTCGGATGAAAAACGATGACTCCGGACATGTCGAACGTTCCCAAAATGGTCTATAATGATGAAATTTTAACATTTAATCTTTTGACTCTAAATGACTGTTGGATGTGAATTATGACTTTTTCAACTAAAATAAGTGTGTTTAAAGTCATTTCTGTGACTGAAACGGGTCAAAATTGAAGCTTTTGAGTAAGCAAAACTCTGTAAAAATGGCCATTTTGGTCACTGTGAGGGTTTAAAAAGTGGTTATTCAACATGAGGCACGATCCAATTGACATTTTGAATCATTTTTGGTACAGTCCCAAAAATCAATTTTCGGATGAAAAACGATGACTCCGGACATGTCAAACGTTCCCAAAATGGTCAATAATGATGAAATTTTAACATTTAATCTTTTGACTCTAAATGACTGTTGGATGTGAATTATGACTTTTTCAACTAAAATAAGTGTGTTTAAAGTCATTTCTGTGTCTGAAACGGGTCAAAAATGAAGCTTTTGAGTGAGCAAAACTCTGTAAAAATGGCACTTTTGGTCTCTGTGAGGGTTTAAAAAGTGGTTATTCAACATGAGGCACGATCCAATTGACATTTTGAATCATTTTTGGTACAGTCCCAAAAATCAATTTTCGGATGAAAAACGATGACTCCGGACATGCCGAACGTTCCCAAAATGGTCTATAATGATGAAATTTTAACATTTAATCTTTTGACTCTAAATGACTGTTGGATGTGAATGATGACTTTTTCAACTAAAATAAGTGTGTTTAAAGTCATTTCTGTGCCTGAAACGGGTCAAAATTGAAGCTTTTGAGTAAGCAAAACTCTGTAAAAATGGCACTTTTGGTCACTGTGAGGGTTTAAAAAGTGGTTATTCAACATAAGGCACGATCCAATTGACATTTTGAATCATTTTTGGTACAGTCCAAAAAATCGATTTTCGGATGAAAAACGATGACTCCGGACATGTCGAACGTTCCCAAAATGGTCTATAATGATGAAATTTTAACATTTAATCTTTTGACTCTAAATGACTGTTGGATGTGAATTATGACTTTTTCAACTAAAATAAGTGTGTTTAAAGTCATTTCTGTGCCTGAAACGGGTCAAAATTGAAGCTTTTGAGTAAGCAAAACTCTGTAAAAATGGCACTTTTGGTCACTGTGAGGGTTTAAAAAGTGGTTATTCAACATGAGGCACGATCCAATTGACATTTTGAATCATTTTTGGTACAGTCCCAAAAATCAATTTTCGGATGAAAAACGATGACTCCGGACATGTCGAACGTTCCCAAAATGGTCAATAATGATGAAATTTTAACATTTAATCTTTTGACTCTAAATGACTGTTGGATGTGAATTATGACTTTTTCAACTAAAATAAGTGTGTTTAAAGTCATTTCTGTGTCTGAAACGGGTCAAAAATGAAGCTTTTGAGTAAGCAAAACTCTGTAAAAATTGCACTTTTGGTCACTGTGAGGGTTTAAAAAGTGGTTATTCAACATGAGGCACGATCCAATTGACATTTTGAATCATTTTTGGTACAGTCCCAAAAATCAATTTTCGGATGAAAAACGATGACTCCGGACATGTCGAACGTTCCCAAAATGGTCTATAATGATGAAATTTTAACATTTAATCTTTTGACTCTAAATGACTGTTGGATGTGAATTATGACTTTTTCAACTAAAATAAGTGTGTTTAAAGTCATTTCTGTGACTGAAACGGGTCAAAATTGAAGCTTTTGAGTAAGCAAAACTCTGTAAAAATGGCCATTTTGGTCACTGTGAGGGTTTAAAAAGTGGTTATTCAACATGAGGCACGATCCAATTGACATTTTGAATCATTTTTGGTACAGTCCCAAAAATCAATTTTCGGATGAAAAACAATGACTCCGGACATGTCGAACGTTCCCAAAATGGTCTATAATGATGAAATTTTAACATTTAATCTTTTGACTCTAAATGACTGTTGGATGTGAATTATGACTTTTTCAACTAAAATAAGTGTGTTTAAAGTCATTTCTGTGACTGAAACGGGTCAAAATTGAAGCTTTTGAGTAAGCAAAACTCTGTAAAAATGGCAATTTTGGTCACTGTGAGGGTTTAAAAAGTGGTTATTCAACATGAGGCACGATCCAATTGACATTTTGAATCATTTTTGGTACAGTCCAAAAAATCAATTTTCGGATGAAAAACGATGACTCCGGACATGTCGAACGTTCCCAAAATGGTCTATAATGATGAAATTTTAACATTTAATCTTTTGACTCTAAATGACTGTTGGATGTGAATGATGACTTTTTCAACTAAAATAAGTGTGTTTAAAGTCATTTCTGTGCCTGAAACGGGTCAAAATTGAAGCTTTTGAGTAAGCAAAACTCTGTAAAAATGGCACTTTTGGTCACTGTGAGGGTTTAAAAAGTGGTTATTCAACATGAGGCACGATCCAATTGACATTTTGAATCATTTTTGGTACAGTCCAAAAAAATCAATTTTCGGATGAAAAACGATGACTCCGGATATGTCGAACGTTCCCAAAATGGTCTATAATGATGAAATTTTAACATTTAATCTTTTGACTCTAAATGACTGTTGGATGTGAATTATGACTTTTTCAACTAAAATAAGTGTGTTTAAAGTCATTTCTGTGACTGAAACGGGTCAAAATTGAAGCTTTTGAGTAAGCAAAACTCTGTAAAAATGGCCATTTTGGTCACTGTGAGGGTTTAAAAAGTGGTTATTCAACATGAGGCACGATCCAATTGACATTTGAATCATTTTTGGTACAGTCCCAAAAATCAATTTTCGGATGAAAAACAATGACTCCGGACATGTCGAACGTTCCCAAAATGGTCTATAATGATGAAATTTTAACATTTAATCTTTTGACTCTAAATGACTGTTGGATGTGAATTATGACTTTTTCAACTAAAATAAGTGTGTTTAAAGTCATTTCTGTGACTGAAACGGGTCAAAATTGAAGCTTTTGAGTAAGCAAAACTCTGTAAAAATGGCAATTTTGGTCACTGTGAGGGTTTAAAAAGTGGTTATTCAACATGAGGCACGATCCAATTGACATTTTGAATCATTTTTGGTACAGTCCAAAAAATCAATTTTCGGATGAAAAACGATGACTCCGGACATGTCGAACGTTCCCAAAATGGTCTATAATGATGAAATTTTAACATTTAATCTTTTGACTCTAAATGACTGTTGGATGTGAATGATGACTTTTTCAACTAAAATAAGTGTGTTTAAAGTCATTTCTGTGCCTGAAACGGGTCAAAATTGAAGCTTTTGAGTAAGCAAAACTCTGTAAAAATGGCACTTTTGGTCACTGTGAGGGTTTAAAAAGTGGTTATTCAACATGAGGCACGATCCAATTGACATTTTGAATCATTTTGGTACAGTCCAAAAAAATCAATTTTCGGATGAAAAACGATGACTCCGGACATGTCGAACGTTCCCAAAATGGTCTATAATGATGAAATTTTAACATTTAATCTTTTGACTCTAAATGACTGTTGGATGTGAATTATGACTTTTTCAACTAAAATAAGTGTGTTTAAAGTCATTTCTGTGACTGAAACGGGTCAAAATTGAAGCTTTTGAGTAAGCAAAACTCTGTAAAAATGGCCATTTTGGTCACTGTGAGGGTTTAAAAAGTGGTTATTCAACATGAGGCACGATCCAATTGACATTTTGAATCATTTTTGGTACAGTCCCAAAAATCAATTTTCGGATGAAAAACGATGACTCCGGACATGTCGAACGTTCCCAAAATGGTCTATAATGAGGAAATTTTAACATTTAATCTTTTGACTCTAAATGACTGTTGGATGTGAATTATGACTTTTTCAACTAAAATAAGTGTGTTTAAAGTCATTTCTGTGCCTGAAACGGGTCAAAATTGAAGCTTTTGAGTAAGCAAAACTCTGTAAAAATGGCACTTTTGGTCACTGTGAGGGTTTAAAAAGTGGTTATTCAACATGAGGCACGATCCAATTGACATTTTGAATCATTTTTGGTACAGTCCAAAAAATCAATTTTCGGATGAAAAACGATGACTCCGGACATGTCGAACGTTCCCAAAATGGTCTATAATGATGAAATTTTAACATTTAATCTTTTGACTCTAAATGACTGTTGGATGTGAATTATGACTTTTTCAACTAAAATAAGTGTGTTTAAAGTCATTTCTGTGACTGAAACGGGTCAAAATTGAAGCTTTTGAGTAAGCAAAACTCTGTAAAAATGGCCATTTTGGTCACTGTGAGGGTTTAAAAAGTGGTTATTCAACATGAGGCACGATCCAATTGACATTTTGAATCATTTTTGGTACAGTCCAAAAAATCAATTTTCGGATGAAAAACGATGACTCCGGACATGCCGAACGTTCCCAAAATGGTCTATAATGATGAAATTTTAACACTTAATCTTTTGACTCTAAATGACTGTTGGATGTGAATTATGACTTTTTCAACTAAAATAAGTGTGTTTAAAGTCATTTCTGTCTCTGAAACGGGTCAAAATTGAAGCTTTTGAGTAAGCAAAACTCTGTAAAAATGGCACTTTTGGTCACTGTGAGGGTTTAAAAAGTGGTTATTCAACATGAGGCACGATCCAATTGACATTTTGAATCATTTTTGGTACAGTCCAAAAAATCAATTTTCGGATGAAAAACGAGGACTCCGGACATGTCGAACGTTCCCAAAATGGTCTATAATGATGAAATTTTAACATTTAATCTTTTGACTGTAAATGACTGTTGGATGTGAATTATGACTTTTTCAACTAAAATAAGTGTGTTTAAAGTCATTTCTGTGCCTGAAACGGGTCAAAATTGAAGCTTTTGAGTAAGCAAAACTCTGTAAAAATGGCACTTTTGGTCACTATGAGGGTTTAAAAAATGGTTATTCAACATGAGGCACGATCCAATTGACATTTTGAATCATTTTTGGTACAGTCCGAAAAATCAATTTTCGGATGAAAAACGATGACTCCGGACATGTCGAACGTTCCCAAAATGGTCTATAATGATGAAATTTTAACATTTAATCTTTTGACTCTAAATGACTGTTGGATGTGCATTATGACTTTTTCAACTAAAATAAGTGTGTTTAAAGTCATTTCTGTGCCTGAAACGGGTCAAAATTGAAGCTTTTGAGTAAGCAAAACTCTGTAAAAATGGCAATTTTGGTCACTGTGAGGGTTTAAAAAGTGGTTATTCAACATGAGGCACGATCCAATTGACATTTTGAATCATTTTTGGTACAGTCCAAAAAATCAATTTTCGGATGAAAAACGATGACTCCGGACTTGTCGAACGTTCCCAAAATGGTCTATAATGATGAAATTTTAACATTTAATCTTTTGACTCTAAATGACTGTTGGATGTGAATTATGACTTTTTCAACTAAAATAAGTGTGTTTAAAGTCATTTCTGTGCCTGAAACGGGTCAAAATTGAAGCTTTTGAGTAAGCAAAACTCTGTAAAAATGGCACTTTTGGTCACTGTGAGGGTTTAAAAAGTGGTTATTCAACATGAGGCACGATCCAATTGACATTTTGAATCATTTTTGGTACAGTCCAAAAAATCAATTTTCGGATGAAAAACGATGACTCCGGACATGTCGAACGTTCCCAAAATGGTCTATAATGATGAAATTTTAACATTTAATCTTTTGACTCTAAATGACTGTTGGATGTGAATTATGACTTTTTCAACTAAAATAAGTGTGTTTAAAGTCATTTCTGTGACTGAAACGGGTCAAAATTGAAGCTTTTGAGTAAGCAAAACTCTGTAAAAATGGCCATTTTGGTCACTGTGAGGGTTTAAAAAGTGGTTATTCAACATGAGGCACGATCCAATTGACATTTTGAATCATTTTTGGTACAGTCCAAAAAATCAATTTTCGGATGAAAAACGATGACTCCGGACATGCCGAACGTTCCCAAAATGGTCTATAATGATGAAATTTTAACACTTAATCTTTTGACTCTAAATGACTGTTGGATGTGAATTATGACTTTTTCAACTAAAATAAGTGTTTAAAGTCATTTCTGTGCCTGAAACGGGTCAAAATTGAAGCTTTTGAGTAAGCAAAACTCTGTAAAAATGGCACTTTTGGTCACTGTGAGGGTTTAAAAAGTGGTTATTCAACATGAGGCACGATCCAATTGACATTTTGAATCATTTTTGGTACAGTCCAAAAAATCAATTTTCGGATGAAAAACGAGGACTCCGGACATGTCGAACGTTCCCAAAATGGTCTATAATGATGAAATTTTAACATTTAATCTTTTGACTGTAAATGACTGTTGGATGTGAATTATGACTTTTTCAACTAAAA
Source organism: Lissotriton vulgaris (assembly GCF_964263255.1). Classification (NCBI taxonomy): domain Eukaryota; kingdom Metazoa; phylum Chordata; class Amphibia; order Caudata; family Salamandridae; genus Lissotriton; species Lissotriton vulgaris. Next base: position 145,673 of record NW_028255197.1, read on the forward strand.
TAAGTGTGTTTAAAGTCATTTCTGTGCCTGAAACGGGTCAAAATTGAAGCTTTTGAGTAAGCAAAACTCTGTAAAAATGGCACTTTTGGTCACTATGAGGGTTTAAAAAGTGGTTATTCAACATGAGGCACGATCCAATTGACATTTTGAATCATTTTTGGTACAGTCCGAAAAATCAATTTTCGGATGAAAAACGATGACTCCGGACATGTCGAACGTTCCCAAAATGGTCTATAATGATGAAATTTTAACATTTAATCTTTTGACTCTAAATGACTGTTGGATGTGCATTATGACTTTTTCAACTAAAATAAGTGTGTTTAAAGTCATTTCTGTGCCTGAAACGAGTCAAAATTGAAGCTTTTGAGTAAGCAAAACTCTGTAAAAATGGCAATTTTGGTCACTGTGAGGGTTTAAAAAGTGGTTATTTACCATGAGGCACGATCCAATTGACATTTTGAATCATTTTTGGTACAGTCCAAAAAATCAATTTTCGGATGAAAAACGATGACTCCGGACATGTCGAACGTTCCCAAAATGGTCTATAATGATGAAATTTTAACATTTAATCTTTTGACTCTAAATGACTGTTGGATGTGAATGATGACTTTTTCAACTAAAATAAGTGTGTTTAAAGTCATTTCTGTGCCTGAAACGGGTCAAAATTGAAGCTTTTGAGTAAGCAAAACTCTGTAAAAATGGCACTTTTGGTCACTGTGAGGGTTTAAAAAGTGGTTATTCAACATAAGGCACGATCCAATTGACATTTTGAATCATTTTTGGTACAGTCCAAAAAATCGATTTTCGGATGAAAAACGATGACTCCGGACATGTCGAACGTTCCCAAAATGGTCTATAATGATGAAATTTTAACATTTAATCTTTTGACTCTAAATGACTGTTGGATGTGAATTATGACTTTTTCAACTAAAATAAGTGTGTTTAAAGTCATTTCTGTGCCTGAAACGGGTCAAAATTGAAGCTTTTGAGTAAGCAAAACTCTGTAAAAATGGCACTTTTGGTCACTGTGAGGGTTTAAAAAGTGGTTATTCAACATGAGGCACGATCCAATTGACATTTTGAATCATTTTTGGTACAGTCCCAAAAATCAATTTTCGGATGAAAAACGATGACTCCGGACATGTCGAACGTTCCCAAAATGGTCAATAATGATGAAATTTTAACATTTAATCTTTTGACTCTAAATGACTGTTGGATGTGAATTATGACTTTTTCAACTAAAATAAGTGTGTTTAAAGT